>NW_021319113.1:7281-40271 GCF_001605985.2 Dendrobium catenatum | reverse complement strand
TACCTCCGCGGGGTTGTCGTGGTTGACACATGGATCGAGGGGTCACTCGCCTACCTCGTCGTAGGTGTCGCACCGGGTTCCCTCCTACCACGACCACTAAAGGCGTGCTTAGGTGGTTTGCCGGTCCGACACGGACATCGAGGAAGGAGAGTGGGGGGAGGCACTTGCTTTTCTTTCTTTTCTTTTTTTTTTTCATTTTCTTTTTTCTTTTCTTTCTTTCTTCTCTTTTTTTTTTTGAAAATCTCTTTATACATATATATACACTATATATATTCAAACAAAACTATTAACAACAGTAAGCATAAATAGGTAAACGGAACAAATGCTTCCTGTTTGATTCTCTCTTTTTTTTTTTGAATGGAGATGGATTTATTCCATTTGTCTGAGTGAATAAATCAGCCACTAGCAATAGATGGAGTCACATGAAAACATTTTTTTTTTGGATGAATCTCATGGCGGCTTTGTCATTTCCCTAGCTAAATAAATCTGGGATGGAGAGGTGGTGCCCATATCATGATCATGACAGAGAGGATGTAGGAAATGATTGGTCAAAGCTTTTCTCATAAAAAAAAATGAAAAAGTTGCTACATACTATGAATCTAACCCCACTTCTCTTATTAAATAAAACTTTATGAGATTAAAGAAAAGATTCCTGTCAGAGAGGAAACAAATCAAACGGCTACCAAGCAACACTCAGAAGTTAAGATATACAGTGGGGGTCTTCAGGACAGTAAGAAGAAAACAAATTTTTAAATGGCTTGTTTACAAAGGAAGACATGCAATTGACGAATAGTGTAGTGGATTTATCGTGCAGACAAACGAGTAGTGAAGCGATTTTGCTTCAGTAGAAAAGTGGGACGGATAAGGTTGAAGCAAGATCGGGATGTGCAGATAGTTTGGGGCTGTATTGAGCTCTGCTCATAAACAGAGAAGAAGGATACTTGGAAGTCTACGAAACCCAAACATCTATAGCTTTGGGAAGATGCTGTCACCTTATTCCCTTTCTAACTTCATCTCTGCCATGCAAATATGTACGAAGAACTTCTCCAAGCCGCTCCCTCCCCATCTCGGATAATGTTGGGAATCTTCATTGTGGAGGCTGATGAGGTGAAAGAGCTGTTGTAGTGGGATGAGGAATGGAGGTGTTGGGTTTAGGTGAAGGAGCTTGTGTCTTCTTGCTGTAGGGGACGAACAATGGGAAAGGGGAGTTCGACTGTAGTTGTAGGTAGGAGATCTAGGCTGAGAACAGGGGTTGGACGGACAAACCGGAGGGATGAGGCTGTTGTGAGGGAGGTGGGAGGATTGAACCGTGGGAGGATTTGAGCAGAAGAGTTTTAGATATCGTGGAAGAAGCAAAGCACGCTCTGCCTTCATTTCTCTTTTAATGCCAAGCTTTTGTTCAAAACGAGACAGTGACGAGGCCGTGATTTACGAGATTCATTTCAACGGGATTTGAGGGATTTTGGACAGAGCAAATACAGAGATACGAGGTTTGAGGTTAATGAGATTTATCATTTCATTTGACTTTTGTATTGTTTTGGTCAGATTGATAGGTAATGCTAATAATGACTTGCTATAATTAGTAATAGCATTAATTGAGGATGACAATGATGCATCAGTCAATGAAAATGATTTTGATTTACGTGATTTTCTCGAAATTTGTGCTTTGCCTCGTTTTACGTGTTGATTTGTCGAATACAAACGTTAGACAAATTGGTAGTATATTTAGGGTATTGCTGATGTCCTAATCGCAATGGCGTAGTCCATTTTGTAATTGGACGTCGTTTGGGCGGCGACGAGGCCACTTTTCTCGGTATGTGTGTTTCGCCTCGAGATTCGTTCCACCAATATGGATGCTTCAAATTGAATAAACAAAATATAGTTTTTGGAGGTTGAGAATGTTCCGGATGCAATGACGCTATCCATTTATCTATTCGGCGTCTCTTCGTCTCCGTAGAGGCAATTTTTCTCGATATGCGCGCCTTCGCATCATATTTGGATTGCCTTTGAAATTTGCGACGCCATATCAAACGATCCAATTTGATCAAATAAAATGTAGATTCTTAATACCGACGACGTTCCGGACGCAATGGCACTATCCGTTTGTCGATCCAACATCGTTTCGTCTCCGACAAGGCTAATTTCCCTCGTAGTGCGTGCCTTCGCATCAAATTTGGATCACCTTTGAAATTTGCGACACCACCTCAAACAATCCAATTTGATCGAATAAAATATAGATTCTTAATGGAGACGATGTTCCGGACGCAATGGCATTGTCCGTTTGTCAATCAGACGTCATCCGAGCATCTTCGAGGCCTTTTTTCCGTCGTTACGCAAGCCTTTATATCATATTTGCATCGTCTAAAAAATTCACCACCATCTCGGATGATCCAATTTTATTAAATAAATTATATATTTGGAATGTCGACGACTTTCCGGATGTAATGGCGTTGTCCGTTTGTCGATCGGACGTCGTCCGAGTATCTTTGAGGCCTTGTTTCCGTCGTAACGCAGGGCTTTGTGTCATTTGAATTGCTTAGAAATTCGCCACCATCTCAGATAATACAAATTTATTAAATAAAATGTGTATTATGAATGTCGACGACGTTCCGGACGCAATGGGGCTGTCCGTTTGTCGATCAGACGTCATTAGAGCGTCTTCGAAGCCTCGTTTCCTTCGTAACGCATGTCTTTATATCATATTTGCATCGCCTAGAAATTTGCCACCATCTCGGATGATCCATATTCATTAAATGAAATATATATTCTGAATGTAGACGATGTTCCGGACGCAATGACACTGTCTGTTTGTCGATCTGAAATTGTTTGGGCGACATCGAGGGCCAAATTCCTCGATATGCGTGTTATTATCTTGGGATTCATGTCACCATTACAATTGATCCCAATTAATCACAAAAGATGTATATTTTGAATGTCGAGGATGTTTCAGACGCAATGACATAGTCCGTTTCATGATCGGATGTCATCTGAGCGACATCGAGGCCTGATTTCCTCGAAATATGTGTTGTCTCGAAATTCATGTCACTCATTAGGATGATCCAAATTGAACAAATAAAATACAGTTTTTGAATATTTGTAATGTTCTGAACACAATGACGAAGTCCGTGTGTCGATCCGACATCGTTTGATTAGCCTCACGGTTTAATTTCGGGTGTCGGTCGTCTCTTTTGACCAATCTCATCCAATTCAATTGCGAGGGGCCTCGACCTAGCAGAATTCAGTGTCCTGATCGCAACGATACTATCCGTTAGGCATTTGGAGGTCATTTAACCTCTTAAGTGATGTGTTTCATCAATGCACATATTGCTTTATTTACCAGTTTGAGTCCTTTCTCGTGTGGTCTGATGTGTAGGGGTCAACATCAGATCACTCACCTCTTATCATTTTACCGGGTAGCCCAACCAAGATTAATACCAGGTTTCAATTCAAAAACTATTTGGTTTACTTTAAAGGTTTTTGGGATGCCTTATTTTCTGCTTTTGCTGCTCCTCACAATGACAGCCCTATTAATGCCTTCTACTACAAGCTGCACTCTTTGAAAAGGATTATAAAGACAAAAAATTGGTCAAACTCTTCCTATATTTCCAACAGAATCTTTGAGCTTCAAGAATTACATAATTATTGCCTCTCTCAAATACAAGACATACCTTTGGATCCCAATCTCAATGCTGCCTTAAAAAATATTTCCACATCCGTTTCTCAGCTCCAAAATGCTTGGAGCTCGTGGTTAATTCAACGTTCTAAAGCCAATTGGCTTTCTAAAGGTGAAGATGACTTGGGTTTTTTATATGCCAATATCAAAACCATGAATTGTTACAATCGGATTAATGAACTGCACTTTGAGGGCAACATTTTCTCTACTCATATGGATATTTCTAAGGAGGCTATTAGATACTTTCAGACTTTATATAACCCTCCAAAGAACTTCAATTGTGCTGCTATCCCGTTAGCTGCTGGCTCTGTTATTCCCACCCCTCTTCTTCCCTCCCTCATTTGTATGGTGACTGATTCTGAAATTAAAGAGGTTTTGTTTGCCTTCCCGAATAATAAGGCTGCGGGTCCTGATGGTTTCAATGCTGAATTTTATAAAAATGCTTGGGATATTATTGGAGTTGATGTTTGTAGAGCCATTAAACACTTTTTTAATTCCTCTTTGCTCCCGAGATGTGCTAAAGTGATGACTATCAAGCTTATTCCCAAAAGTAATCATGCATCCACTGTCTCTGACTATAGACCCATCTCTCTATGTAATGTCTTTTACAAGTTGATTGCCAAGCTCATTGCTAATCGTATGAAAGTGGTTTTGTCCTCTATTATCCATGATAGCCAAGGTGGTTTTATTGCGAAGAGAATTTCAACTGACAACATTATCCTTGCCTCGGATATTCTTAGTTGCTTTAACGGGAATCCTAAGAAGAAATTCTTTTGCGCTAAACTTGATATTCGCAAAGCTTTTGATAGTATTTCTAGAGATTTTCTTTTATCTCGGCTCATTTTGAAGGGGTTCCCTCCAATTTTTGTGAGTTGGATTAAAGCTTGCATTGAAGATGTTTACTTCTCTGTTTGTATCAATGGGGCACTTGAGGGATTCTTCTCCTCTTCTTCTGGCTTACGGCAGGGTTGTCCCTTATCCGGTTATCCCCTTTGTTGTTTGCGGTGGTTATGGATGCTTTTTCCTGTGAGCTGAATCAAGGGAATTTTGTTGGTATCTCTAATGGGAGTCGTTGTTCTGTGCACCATCTGCTTTATGCAGATGACTTATTGATCTTTGGTGAGGCCTCTCTTTCTAATGCCATCTCCCTTCAAGCTTCTCTCAAATCCTTTGCTGAGCAGTCTTGCCTTACTATTAACAACCAAAAGAGCTCCATTTCCTTCTCTAATCATACTCCTGAGGCTGAGGCCATCACTGCCTTGCTTGGCTTTACCAGATTGGATAATCCCTTTACCTACCTTGGCATCCCTCTTCACACTTCTAAACTTATTATTGCTCACTTCCAACCACTCTTGAGTAGGATCTCTACTCTACTTGCTAGTTGGAAAGTTAAATTCTTGTCTTTTGCAGGTAGGATACAATATATCAGATTCACCATTGCTAATACTCTGGCGTATTGGATTCGTGGGGCTATTATACCCAAAGGGATTTGCAAAGCTATTGATAAACTTAATGCCAGATTTTTGTTTCATGGTTCTCATGAAGGTAGGAAGCTGCATTTGATTTCTTGGAAGGTTTGCTGCACTCCTAAATGTTTCGGGGGGCTTGGATTACCGTCTATTAATTCTCTTAGGTTTGGCTTTGATTGCACCTTTATTTGGCGCTTGTATTGCTCCAAATCTTTGACTGCTAGGTGGTTTATCTCTAAATTCTGCTCTCCTTGGAAGCCCCCCGCTCCTAAAGCTTCCAAATTCTGGAAATTGATCTGCCTTACTGCTGACAAGATTAAGAGAAATATATCTTTTATGATTACTAAGGAGAATTGCAATTTCTCAATGTTTTGGGATCCATGGTGTCAAGGCTTTGCTGTTTCTGACTTCATTCTTCCATCATTTTGTAACAATCTGGATGGTAGTGCCTATATTACTGCTGGAGATTGGTCTTTGCCCACTATTTTTGGTCCCTCTATCTTGGACCGTATCAGAGCAACCATTATACATCAAACTGCCCCATCCCCTCTTCTTTGGATGGGCAAAGAGAAAGCTAATTACAACACCTTTTACAATCACTATTATGCAGATCATACTAAAGTCCCTTGGTTTAAATTTGTTTGGCATAAGCGTTTCGCTCTTCGCCATTCGTCATTTGTTTGGCTGGCGTTATTAGGTGGCCTTAAAACTCAGGATGTGCTTGCTAAAAGGAATATTTTTATTCCTGCTCTTTGTCCTTTATGCCACCTGGAGAATGAATTTATAAATCACTGCTTCTTTCAATGCGGATTTTCTTTTAAAATTATTACAGCTTTGCTTCCTCAACTCCACACTTTTTTGTTCAGGCCTACATTATTACAGATTTTTGATTACATTCAGGATACCTTTACTTTTCGGAGTAATTTTGCTTACTTTATGGTTTGTTGTTCTGTCTATTATATATGGAGAGCTCACAATGAAAGCATATTTTCTGGAGTGGTTAAGTCTACTGATGCCATCAAAAGGAAGATTAAAGTTGCTATTTTTAGTAAAACCATTGCTTGGAAAAATCTGGATCAGCTCAAAATTAAGTTTCCTAATGTCTTTAATGGTGGCTGAGTTTTGGAGTGGTTTTTTGACTGGCCTCCTTGGTCATTGTTTTTGCTGGGGCTGTTTTCTGTGGGATAACCAGACGATGACGACTGGAACTAACAAATGGTTGCCTTGGCTCTCCTCCCTTGGACGGCCTGCTCTGAGTTGGTATACGATGCAGCTATCAGGAAATTTTTGATATTCTGTGGGCAGCCAGGGAGATTTCTCTCCCTCTGGGGGGCCTGCTTGTTACTTAGCTGGTTGGTTGCTTTTTGGATCTCTGTTGTCTATCGGTTTTGTCTTTGCGGCAACCAGGGGGGAGCTCTGCCGTCGATTAAATCTGATGCTCGTGATTGTTAAAGCTTTTTGCTTTAACTGTTAGTTCCGTTTTGCCTGAGTCCGTAATTTTTGTATCTTATCCCCATTCGTTTTTCTTCCTTTTAGTCCCTGTAATGTTTTAGTGGATAGCTTTTCTCCCTTTTTTGGGTTTTGCTGATCCCGTAATCTCTTTTTATAAATATACGGGCTTTGCCCCAAAATTTACCCAAAAAAAAAAAAAAAAAATTCCCATTTAAAATAATCTTCAATTCTTATCCTCAAAGTCTAATTATTTATATAAAGAGGTTGCTCCATGTAATGTCACAATAATATAATACCATAGAATATATAGCTGAGGAGAGGAGAGAGGAGAGAGAGATTGAATGATAGCCTCTGACTTCCACTATCATATTCAAAACAAATAAAAGTGCTAAAAGTGAGGAAGCCTCAATAAAAGGGGCTCTCCACTTGCCATTATTCAAGAATATAATTATTACTAAGTGAGATTGAATTGTTTTTTTTTTTTTTTTTTTTTTGAAGGGAAATTTTTTTTTTTTTTTAGTAAGGTAGAAGTCAAGAAACTAAAGGAAGATAGATAAAAGAGATAATGAAACCCAATTACACAAACAAATAACATCAAAATATCACCTTTTTTTATTTATGTTTCGTTTAGAAAAGCTTTCTTACTATTTTGTTTTTCAGATCACAAACACAATTTCAATTTGTCATTGTTTTTTAACAACTTGAAAAGAAGTACTAGAAAGCTGCTTTCTACAACAGCTTTAAAAAGTTAATTTTTTCTTTAGAGTAGCTTTACATAGTAGTAAGAAAGTTATCCTAAATGAAGCCTAAGTTTCGTTTGAGATAATTATCTTAATGTTTTCTTAAGCAACTTTTTTGTACAAAAATTTATAATTCAAGAAATGTTTGTACTAGAAAGCTGTTTAATAAAAAAAAGTAAGAAAACTATTACAAATAAAATCTTAATATCTAAATAAAATTGACTAAAGATGTCCTCATTTTATTAAAAAAGGAAAAAAAAACACAATTCATCACAAATCATTATATAAAACATAAAATGTCACACTTCCTTATATATTATAGTTCTAAAACCAACCCCTCATTTATGCTAAATTTAGCACTATCTTTCATCTCCTTCTCCACCTTAAAATACTTAACAGAAATACTTTTATTATTCCCTTCAAAGCTCCCTTTTTCTTCTGCCAGCCTCACATATTAAAAAATATAATTTCCAGCTTTCTCTCTCAAGCCTTTATCCTTTACCTTCTTTTTCTTCCTCTCCAATTTCTTCTTTCTATTACCATTACTTCTTCTTTCCAGACTAGTAAAAGAGACTTTGAATTGTAGCTTTCCTTTCTTTCTTGTGTTTTCTCATTCTCCATCTCCTTTTTCCTTTAAGAGTTCTGTTTTTAGAGAGGCCTCACTCTATTGTTTGCTCAATATTCAATTTTTTTTTTTTTGGGACATTTAGGCCATTTAAGGCAAACTCACACACACAACGCATACACATAGACTCGAACCTTGGACCTCTTAGTTGGAAGCCTAAGCTCACAACCAATAGGCCAAGGAGAGTTGTGTAATATTCAAAATTTAACTAAGTCACATTTTCTCATAAATAAAGCACCTTTTTAGCATTTTTTAACAACATTTTTTCTCATATTACAAATAATCATTTTTCACAATGAAAATATATTTCCTAGTTAGATGTAAAGGAGCAATCCTAATTAAAAAAAAAGAACTTTTTATTATATTAAAGTTTCATCATAAATTCCCTAACGGCTAAGTTTATAATATGAAGCTTTTGCCTTCTCTTTCTAAAGATCTTCCTGAAACCCTAAGTGTCTATCCAACTTCTTCATTATCTATAGGTTCCTCCAAAAGTTGGAGTCCAAAAATCAGCAGTAGGTTCAGTGGCCATAAGGCAAGTGCTTGAAATGGGAACCAAACATAGACCTCGGCTTCTTAGATCTTGCTTTTGCCATTCACCCTCCTTGAGCTTCTCTAAGCTCTGCAAATAAAGAGGAAAATAAAATCAAGGGCTTCTCATAAAATAAAATATTATAGTGTAAGACAATTAATTATAAATAATAAGACCTACTGAATAATATATAAATTATTTATGTAGAGATTATAATATAATGTTTATTCTTAAAAAAAAATCACATGATGACTTTATATAAACTATTAGATTGTTCCATAAGAACTAAAAGATGCCTTCTTGTACTACAAGACATGCTCTTGTTGTTTGAATAGTACTATATTCATGTTTAATTGTGCATGTGTCTAGCACTCATCAAATTGTTTAGGAGTGAGCTTCTGATCTAATTTACCTTAGATGCATGATTATTTATTTTTATAACAACTAAATTTTGAAAGTAATATGCATATAGTTATGCAATTTTTATAACTCGTCAACTACCATGTGTGCAATATTTGATATATAGCTGATTAGAGAATCTTGTTAGAAGAATACTTCAAGGGACTTGCCTGCAATTCTCCTAACTAGAAACCAACTTCAAACATAGCACGCTTGCTACCAAGTTGGCTATAATAATCTAATGTTGTCAATTCTATAGCTCCTAAATCATAAATAGGGGGTCCTTAATTAATCAGGTGTAAGAACATGAAAAGACCTACTTAAAATCTCATAGGAATTCTTAGCAAAATCTCTTTTCTCTAAAAAAAGTGTTCCATAAGCTCAATTTGATTTGCCCATCTTTGTTTGAAACAGTTTAACAGGGTTTTTTTTTTTTAAACTATTTAGCATATTCATCTTATAGCTAGCTTTTCTCCCTCTCTCTCTATCTATCTTATTCTTGCACCTTTGGTGTGACTCATTTTCTTAATAGGGTCTTGATACCCTTCCATGGATAAATTTTAATTCAACATCCTCTTTAGTAAGGTGAGTGTGGATTATACCAAAGACCAAGAACAAGAACATATGAATCACCCTAGCTAGCTAACCAATGATCATGGGTTATCCTTGAGAATAAGTCACTTAATAACTACATCACTTATAACAAATTATAGTACAAGTAGAATCATTTAATCAACATGATAAAAATATATACTTGAGCTCTTTTTGTAAGATGCCCCTCTTTCTCTTCTATAAGAGAATCAGCTATGTCCACTATGTAGTGACTACAAAAGCTATTGTTTTAGCTCTATCTCGAGATGAAATTTATCTTCCAAGGAGATTATTGTTGAGACTCTCTCCCTCAATGACCATCTAAATGAAGTTCAATCAATAGACACTTTTAAAAAGCATCACATCCTTTTTTTATTTCAAGCAATATTTTATCATTCATTTAGAACCTCAAAAATGAGAAAGGAGATGAGGGAAATTTTTCCTTTTTTTCACTTACTTTTAATGCAAAATGTTTTATGTATCATTTATCATCGATTCAATATTCATTGGTTGATTAGGCCAATCAAGGAGAAATATCGTCAAGTCACCACAAGAGTAGCTGAGCCCATCTAATATGAAATCCATGACTTATTAAAAGTTAGCTTCATCCTTGAGGCCTAATACTAAAATTGAACTTAAATAATTTATAGTTTAGAAGGTTGATGTGAATTTGAGGATGTGTGTTAATTTCATAAATCTCATCCAAGCTTGTCCAAAAAACAACTACCAACTTTCGTGAATTGATGATCTGATTAGTGTTATATTCAACTTTTCATTAATTAATGGGCTTTCTTGATGCTTACTCATGTTATAAAAAAAATAAGATGCATCCAACCTATTAAGGGAAGACTCTTTTCATTATTATGATAAGTTACACAGTTACAATGTCATGATGTTTAAATTGAAAATTATTAGGACGACTTACTAACAAATGATGCATAATATTTTTTAAAAAATTATAGATTGGAACATCAAAATCTATATTAATGTTTCATGCTCATGAAAAACAAGACTTCAACATAATATATCATAAACATTTATAAAATGTTTACCACATTAAAGAAGTATATTGTGTGACTTAATCCATCCAACAACATCTTGGAGTAAATTCATATGTTGTTTTTGGATCTCCTTCTCCCTTTGGAATGCATATTAATTAATCTTGAAAAACTTAAAGTAATTATGAAAATATCATCTCCATGAAATACTAAAACTCTTTAACTACTAGTGAGAAGTGTAGGCCTAAATTGATTCATTTATCAAGTTGAGGCAACTTACATATATCAATCTAGCTCAAGACTTCAAGCCTAAAAACTCTCTACTTGATAGACTTGCATTGGAGGTCTTTGCTTCAATATCAATAGAGGAATGCATACCTTCCAATCCATCTCTTCATTGACGACTTCATTTTGAGTTGTGGCAACCTTAAAAGCTAGCTTATCATTAACATTCTCCCCTTATACTTTGATTGTGCCACTTTAAGGAATCTATTCTAACCTTAGTTGATAAAACTGGATGCACTAACATAATCACTTTCTGATCAACTTGTTTTGGGAGATTTAAGATTAGCTAAAAAAATAAAAGCTTTGTTATGAGTTGTTTTGAAATTAAAGTATTTGAAAAACTAAAAGATTATTCACTTAGGTTTATGAAGATTTTTCACATGTGTCAAATCCAACATCTCACATGAAAAAAAGAAGAAGAAATATTTAAAATCTCTTAGAAAATAACTATGGAATTCTCTACAAAATCTTTCTTTTTGAATGGTGTTCATTTCTCTATTAAAATTTAAGATTTTGGAGAAAAATATACCTGTTGTTGTTGTTGAATGGGATGACCATTCTTCAAATATGGAGTGCTCAACACCTAAATCCATCCCCATGAAATTAAATTGTTAAACCCATAACATATAGCTTTTGTACATGTTCTTCTTATGAACATCTCACTTACACTGATTTGATCATGAAGGAATTTGATGTACTCAATGGCCTCATGGAGCACTGATGCTGTATCAGTCTAGAAAGAAAGGGAAAGAGAAAGAATATAAGAATAGATTACAAACTTCAAAAAAATCACTGAATTTCTTACCAAAAAAAAAAAAAGAATCATACATATTTACTAATTATGTAAAAATTTCTTCATTCCTTCTCCAAATTTAGTTCATGAGATAAAATATCTCACAAGAATTCAAAAATTTTATATTATTTTTTTCATTTTATAAATAATATCATGTAAAATTTATACTTTAATGCTGATGAGTTTGATCGATGATACTCATCAAGCAGTACACGCATGCAATGTGGTGGCTCCACTATGAACTGCCTTTACTTAGTTAGAAGATCATTCAAGCTATCATAACACTAATGAAATGTGTGGAAAAAGTTATATCAGAAGCTCCTCATACAAATTCATACAAGCAAAAAAAATTCAATATTACAATTATAAGACATCAATAATATATATATATATAGAAAGAGAGAGAGAGAGGAGCTAATATTTATAGAGAGAGAGGGAAGGTTTTTTTTTTTCTTTTTGATGTTGCTTCTCTCAGGGTGAGAGAGAGAGAGAGAGAGAGAGAGAGAGAGAGAGAGAGAG
Organism: Dendrobium catenatum; assembly: GCF_001605985.2. Taxonomy (NCBI): domain Eukaryota; kingdom Viridiplantae; phylum Streptophyta; class Magnoliopsida; order Asparagales; family Orchidaceae; genus Dendrobium; species Dendrobium catenatum. Next base: position 28,195 of record NW_021319113.1, on the reverse strand, counting down.
AGAGAGAGAGAGGTACTATCTTCTCTTATTTTGAACCATATTATCTGACATTCTTTGCTTTACCTGCCATTGTACTAACAATATTCTCTTCTTCTTTATTTATAAACATATGGAGTAAATTTTTTTAACTTAAATTTTATTTTATAGTTTTTTAGATGATTATATTTGTTTTAAAATAATTTAATATAGTGATAATTTATTTAAGTATAAGTTAACAGTCATCTCAAAAACAAATACAACGACTAAATTTTCTCCATATCCCTTTGGCCATTGAAGGAGTATCTCTTGTATTATGATCTGAATTTTGAGAAAAAAAAATGTTTGAAGAGAAGACTTTCTGATCTTTAAGATCACAGCAAATTGAGTAAAGAAAATGAAAATGAGAAGAAAATACCTTTCCAAAAGGAGAAACCAGCTGCTGTAGAGCAGTGATTCTGTCCCCTAATTTCTCCTTCCTCACCTATAAGCACGATAATAATATTAATCAAAGCTACCAAATCTCATACCATTCAAATTTTCTGAAAATATATAAAGAAGAGCATAAGAATTTTTTTTTTAAAGTTAAATTCCATGGCGATACTTTGAAGGTTGGCAATGTCGAAGGTGTCTCAGCTCGAATCTTTTTCATTGCAGGTTCACTACTGTTCTTCTTCTCTCTACCTCCATCAAAGCTCTATATAGATAGCATCAAGAAAAATCCCCATAATTACTTAATACTTACTCACAATTGGAAACAATACAGATTAAAATACAAACAAATTCAATCAAAGGAGCTAGCTTAACTCAGTGAGATAGCTTACCTTCATTGGCAACTCAAAAGGCTGTGCAGAAGCAGAAGCAGAAGCATTCCAAAAGGGGGTGTTATTTGCGAACTGTAAGTGATTGATTATGGCAGATTGTTGCTTTTGTTGCAGAAACTGAGAGTGCTGGTATTGAAGCATGTGTTGGCTATCGAATATGGATAGCTCGGGTCTCGAATCAGTCTCGAGTAGCCCTTGCATGATTGAAGAAGAAGAAGAAGAGGAAACAAGAGGGAAAGTGCCGCTAGAAATAATAGAATTCTCGAAGAAGAAAGGGTGGTTCATATCTCTGAGTTGGACACTCGAAGATGATTCACCTGCATCCATGGCCGCAGAAAAATTCGATCTTGAATTGAGATCCTCTTGAAGCATGGCTTGAAAGCTACTTTCCGCTCTTCCGCCACTGCTACTACATAATCATTGAATTTTGAATTCATTCAATTCAGAGTAATTTTGCTCAAAATGATTTGAATGACTGAGATGAAGCAACTGCATGCTTACAGTAGAGTTTGATTCCAATCCATGGAGGGAGAGGAGAGGCCAAACCCTGATAGTTGTAAGGTGGAGTCCATGATTGGGCGGGCAGCACCACCACCGACCCAAGCAAACGGGGCTCCGGTAACATCAGTTATTGTAGTTGAGCAAGAAACGTTCGACGATGTCGCTGGTGAACCACCATCAAAGCCACCACCAGCACCACCGCCACCGCCGCCACTTCCCCTTGAAGTCTTCCACCAATTGTTGGCTTGGAAATCTTCAGCCATAGCTGAACTTGTTTCTATATCAAATAACTCTCTACTCTCTCTCTCTCTCTCTCTCTCTCTCTCTCTCTGTGATGTCCTTAATTGTTCTTCTATGTTTGGTTGTCTTCTATGGTCTGCCTTTTCTTCTTGGATTTTGGCTGCTTATGTTTGTGTGGTTTGGTTTTGCTTACTTTTGGTTGTGATGCAATATAGAAAGGATTGAGGGGGTTGAAGGAATATATATATAGGGGCCACATGTTAGCAGCTGGGCCTTAATTTTGATCATGTAATCAAGAACAGTGACCAAACAACATTGATAAAAGTAGATGTTATAACTAGTTTGGTAAGGTATGAATCATGAGTTAATTTGAAGTTCTAACTTTATGATAATTTTGGGAGATGAAGGTTGGGCCTTTGGTTGATTTCTTGTGCACTAAGGCAAATGATAGACTATCTTTTTTATGTATTCCTACCTCTTTATAATGTAGGCAGGTCTTTACTTTCATGAAGATCATAATTGTTGGACAACCTCTATTGCTATTTTTGTTTGTTTTTGGGTTGTAATTGTTGAAACTTTGCGGAATTTGATCTTGATTGAAAACCATTTCATATAGAAGTTTTTCATTCTTATTTGTGTTTACATAAGTTGTGACACCAAAAAGTTGATGGTTCAAATGGTCGGGTCAAGCTATACTCATTGGATTTGACTCGCCCATTAGGGACCTGCCATGATTCAATAATGGAGTTTATTCTATTAAATATTAAGTATTAGTTGATGCAAAGAGTCTTTAATTACCCCTCAATTTGGTGTTGCAAGCCATCCTAATTTTCTTATAGATGATGTTTACAATAATATCATAGTATAAAAGTAAAGTTTTTATAAATTTCTATAATTTATAACTTACTTAAAATAGTTGGTATAAATCTTGAGCTGAAAGCAAATAAATCAAGGCCTCTCAAAATCAAGTCTAACAAAATATCAAAATGACACTAAAATATGCTAGATCACACCTAACCATTTTAACAAAGGCTTCCCTAGTCAGCCTAGGCAATGATCGACTACCCTTAAATTCTATTGTTTGTTTCCTTTTCCTCAACACCATTCTTTTACCCATCTTGTATTTACCATAGTGGAAAACTATGAAACAATAACTAAGGAAGTCATGTCATTCATAGGTAAGGTGACTTGACTATGCATAACTTGGCAAGAAAGCTTAAAACATGATAATATTATGGGTAGTCATCCTAGAAGAATATAACAATAAAAAATGGCTTCGACATAATTATATTGGAGCCGTCCACACAAATATGATATCAACATAATCATTTGCATATAGTTTGTTTCCTTGAGTACAGCTTTCTTATGAATTTGTACTTTTGGACTCATCAGCCCCCCATTGATGAGGTGAGACTACTATAGTATACTGGGATATTATCATTCCATGCGATTATTTTTTACTCAAACTCACTTGTCAATTATACACAATGTTTTTCATCACAATTTCTTTAAGCTAGAAAAATTTTCATGCAATCATGCTATCAATATATTCACTTCTTGGTTTTAATAAAAAAAAGTGATCAGTGATATTGTGATAGCCATAACTTTAAGTTTCGAAGCCGTTATTTTAAGTTTCAAAGAAAACTAAATAAAATCTATGGTTAAAGTTAGGCCCATTCCTCCCACCTTAAATGTAGGCTAGAAGCATTGATGTCAGCCTATATTCTTAAGTCATCTATCTTCATAGGAAAAAGAGACTAATGTGTTCAGTACGTCCGCACGTGTGAAAGAATAGCCGCCAACATGAAAGAAAGGTGAGTTTGAAGGTAAAAAGAAAGGCATTAATTTTTATGAAGTGGTAATTACAGAATCATAAATAAGCAAAAATTAGGCTCTAGCAACCAGTGGGGGCCCATGCCCCCTAGGGCCCCCATGCTAAACCTTCCTATGAAGTTGATGCAAATGATATTGCAAACCTTCTTGATAGGTCTTGAAACTCTTCTTGTGAAAATGTTAGTGAGACAATTATTGATAAGCTCAAGCACTAACTTAACTAGAGATGTTAGGCTCCCATTACATGTGATATTTCCTATGCAATACTAGCATAATAGCTTTAAATTTTTATCAAAAAAAAAAAAAATCATTCCCATCCAGTAGTATATATAGCTTGTTATTTCATGTCTTATATCAATTTTGACCACCAATATATCAGAGAGTCTATAATATATGTGTCATAATATATAATAGGCATTGCTCGGCAATTTTTTGACCAATTTCTATGATTCCATACTATTAAGCAACTTGACCTAGATATCCAATCTAATTTTACCATGCATAGTGAGCTCAAATCAATTAGATCATCACAAGATGAGAATCACTATATATTCCAAATAATCCAAACCTCATATTGATGATATCATACATACATAAAATCATAAGCTCCTCTTATATAACAAAATAATTCAAACGTCCTATGAATAGATTTTAATTATAATACTCTTTATATTTATATTAAAAAAACTTTTAAATGTCTAATTTGATTTTACAAAATAAAAATTTTACTAAAAGAATTATAACAATTCTATTAAAGATCTTCAAATTTTTATTCTAAATTAACAAATAAATTAACTCCATCCTAATTATGCAACCTAATTAATGTAGATTAAAGTGAAAATAAAGTAAAATAAAACCATTTGCGGTAACCTCACCTAACGGTAGCCACAATCAAGAAACTCCTTTTCATTCTTTTGTGGATGCCACGTCATCACTGCCGTCGAGAATAATTCAGCAACATATTTAACTTTTGTACAGAAACCACAGAAAACGACACCGACTTATTCTGTAACTTGAAATGACTAAAATACCCTCTGACTGAGGGATTTTGACACCGAAATGGGGGGAGGTCAGAGCAAGCAGGGCCCACCGTGGGCCAGATGACAGGCAATAGATCAGGACCGTCCATCTGATTGACCTGGTGAGTGGAGAAGGATATTGACTATGGACCAATGGTGGACAATGAAAAAGCGATGTATCATCAATTGATGTGATTTTCATACCATTCAACTATGTTTCATTTGATTATAATTTATTAGCTCCTATGATTAGGGGTGTCAATTTCGGGTCACGGGTCGAACCCGAAATGATCCGGCACTATTCGGGTCAACCCGAATCCGACCCGTTTTTACAAACGGATCGATTTATCGGTTCTGAACCGCGGGACACGGCAAGGCCGGGAGCAGCTTCACGCCTTCACGGCATCGGCGGCAGTGACGTTCGGCTGCAGCGAGCCTTCAGCGCGGCAGCAGCGTCCGGCGGCATCGACGTCCGGCATCCAGTGGCAGCTGTCACGGACTCACGGTCACGGGGCGGGTTCGAATCAAGCGGTGGTCAAGCGGCGAAGCGACCGCTAGAAGCGGGCAGTGGTCACGACTCACTGACACGTACGGCTGGCCTGACGGCTGACGCGATGGCATGCCTTACCGGGTCAAAAACGGGTTGATTTCAGGTTTCTGGCTATGATATTAAATTTTGTAAATTATTTATTGGGATAAGAATCAAAATAATTTTCAGGCTATTTATGAATGATCAAAATAATCTTTCACTATTTAAAAAGATTTATTTTAGTCTCTTAATTTTTTTAAATTGGATCTCAATTAACTCACAAAGAAAGAAATGTAATTCTTATTTAAAAAGTCAATGAAACAAATTGTATTGTTATATAGTCGGAGATTATTTTGATCATTTAGTAAAGTTTAGAAGACTAATTCATTCATTTTCTTATCATTTATTTAACTAGCTAAAAAAACTAATTATAGATATTATCACTACAGGAAAATCACCTGACGAAAAATTCTCATTTCTGGCTGATTTGGGATTTTCCAACCCTGCCAGTAAAACTTGCGCAGGAGAAATTTTTTAGTGGCTATCAAGCATAATAAGGCCACAAGAAATATACAAAAAACCCACAGAAGCCACCGGGCCCCATTGTACGCCTACCTGCGGTCGCTGCTCTCTTCCCGCTCGCTCTGCCTGGCTACTCGATCGCCATCCTGCATTGCCCCTGATGCCTGCCCTGCTGCCCTCCAGGCTTCCACGCCGCCCACAGCACGACAAACTATTTAATTCTTATTTTGAAATTATGAATATATGATGTTTTCTAGAAATTATTAATCTGCTGGAAACAAATCTGTAGGAAAAGCCGCCGGAAAATCTACTAGAAATCAATCGAGAATAAATTTCATCGTAATCCATCAGAAATCTACCGAAAAATAATATGTCGGAAAACCCCCGGAAAAATCCATCGATAATGGACGATGTTCTTGTAGTGTATATAATTTTTATATAACTTTTAAATAGAATTTATATGCATGAATAGCTTATATTCGACTAGATGAATCAGTGAACTAAGTCAAATAACATTTATGTTCGGTCAGATTTGACTCATTTATTCACTTATAGAAATTAAGACAAATAGGTCTGACGTTTATTAAGATAAAGCTATAAAAATGGTATATTTATATAAGATATAGAGATAGAGCTAAAAACAAAAAAAATGGCTTTAAGAAAATCTTATAGCATAATTTTAAGATTTGTTGAAATACAAATAAAGAATATTATGTAAGCTTTGATCACATTTGAAAGTATTTGAGAATAGTTTTAGTAATATAATAATATTTTGTGCTCCAAAAAATATTAGTTTGTTTCTTGTAATGGAGTTTTAAAACATACGGGAGCAAGTGAGTCAAATCTGCTCGTAAGCCAGTTTGAACTAGACTTACAAATGAGCTTGCGAGTTTAGTTGATCAAACCAAACCACAAGTTTGAATTTATGCTTCGATATTATATGAGCTTGAGCTCGAACTGGCCTAGCTCGGTCATCAGTTTGTCAAGCCAACTTGATTAATATTAATTAACATATTACATTTATGTTAGCATAATTAATTAATTTTTTGTCATATATAATTCAAAATCAATAAAAAAATCAATCTCCAAAACGAGTTAATATATATCAAGATCACTTATAAAGCTCGAGCCTCATATTTTTCACTCCAGCTGAGCTCGAGCTCAACAAATGAGCCTGAGTCAAGCTCGAACTCAGGAAAAAAAACAAACAAACCTTTGTCTCGATTAAACAAGAACTGAACTCGACTCCACTCGACTCGTTTACACCCCGGCCCTATTAAGGCATTGGAATATATCGATGTCAAAATGAGCTCAACTTTAGCTGTTAGCTAGGTTTGTTGTTTAGTGGGTATCCATTCACAATCAAGATCCAAAGATCAAGTGGTATATATCAAGCTCTAAAGTATTTTCTTAGTGGATCTTTTCTTAATTTAACTCAACCTGAGTTTTCACCAAAAATCATTTATTTAAAATTTGTATTTTTATAGCATATTTTGATATAAAAATTTTCAATTTAGCTTATTCAAGTTTATTTATATAAAACTATAATTACTAATATTTAGTTTATTAATGAAATAAATTAATTTTTATCAAATAATTATTTAATATTACATATTTATTTTTAATATTCTACATTATAATAAAGTAATTGCTTAAAGAAATATGACAAATGAAATATATAGTTTAATTAAGGATAATTGCTTCTTTGAAGAAGACATCCACTGCTCTTAAGCTAATCATTGTGTTGTTGAAAGGCAGTTTGTCCAACTTAGTATGACTTTGAGGTTTCATCTCTCTTGCTATATCTCCTCTTTTTGTTTTTGGGAAAAATGAAGGCATTGCTCAATTCAGGATAGATTATATGAAAGAGGTTAAAAATATATGAAATTTTGTCTATAATAAGTGCTTCAAGATTAGTGATGAACTTGATTGGATCACTACATGAAATTCACTAAATACCGGCGATGTTTCTGCCGGTCAAGTGACATTTGATTGCTAGTAATCGCCTGCGGTTTTTCTGTGGTCTTTCTTCCAGTAAGTTCTGATGGTTTCCCTTCGGCCTTTCTCGTCGGGAATTTCTTGCGGTTATAGCAGCCGAAAAACAGCCGGAAAAGGACTATTGTTGTTAGTTTCCTACCCGGTTTATTTCTACCGCATTTTAAACACTAGAAAACCATCGAAAATTTTAAAAACTGCAAGTAATTGGACATATCCGTCGAAAATTTTCGATGGTAACGAATGATTTTCTTGTAGCGGATATAATATTTAACAAGATTAACAAAGGTCATGAGATAATATGATAAATTATAGTGTTAAGTGTTTTTATGATTTCTTCATTATTGGTTGCATAATGCATTGTTTATGAAGGGAAAATAAATGAAAGAATTATGATAATAACAATTGGTCACCCATAAATAGCCACCAATCAAGGAGTCTCCAAATATTGTGTGCTCACAATCACTTAGCTGTGCTCGCTGAGATGAATCCAACGAGTCTAAGATTATTTGATTATGATATCATCAAAGCACGCTATAAACAATCTATGATCAAGAAGATCAATATAGACATCATTGAAGCATTCTTAATGAATCGTTTCTTAGTAAAAAAGTTTACATGAGAGATCAGAACATGCTCGCAAAGTAAAAAATCTCCAAGACAACCATTTTTAGAAGGTAAAAAACCTATTTTTAAGACTCAACATAATAGAGATTATTACGTGCGGAGTCTGGACATAGAAAGTCATTCAGTTTTGTGATTGTGAGCGGTAAAAGCACAGTGGTGAATAATAACTGCGCTTTTACTGTTCACAATCATAAACTGAATAGTTCTCTGTGTTTGAACTCCACACGTAATAATTTCTTCAATCTTAGGCCACAAATTTAACAATGAGTTATTACCTCAATTTAAACATAAAAAAATAAACTTAAATTTTTAATCTTACCCTCTTCATTTAATGAAGAATGTTTTTTTTTATTAGCTTAAACTCTATTTAAAGGAAATCAAATTAAAATTACATATCAAATGAGTTTTCTTTATGGAGCTCAAAGTTGCTTAAGCTAATTTAAGGCCCAAATTAGTCATTTACTTCAAGTGTTGAACTCTCATAAATTTTATTTGGCCTAAAATATAATATAAGAGAAAAAAAGTAAAAAAAAAAAAGGAATTTTCGTCATGCTAACGATATAAATGGGCTGAATGGCAGATGTCAACTTGGGTCCCACAAGGCGTGCGAGCATGCTGGGCTCGTGGGCCTTTGTCGTCCTCGCTACAAGTCAAAGCCCGAAAGCGACGTTGTTCTCCGCATAGAAAAAAAAGTTGCTTGGCGTTTAAGCTTTTTAATAATTTATTTAAATTAACAAAACATTAATAAAATTTAGGCAGCCACACATTCCACTTGGAAAATAGATTCTTCTGAGCAATTAAATTAATTATTTTTTCCCACAAAAATTAAATAATTCTTTGATAAAAAGGTAATGAACAATGTAATATTAATTTAAATAAAAAAATTGTATTAATATATTCTGATATAAATTATATCATTAGATTTATTTTAAAATTAGTGTTACATATTAAAATTTATATTGCACTAATTTTAAAATAAATACAATGACATTCAATTAGATATTAATAAAAATTACATTAAAATATTATGATGTAATTTCTTTAATTTAAAATACTATTCTCACACAATTTGTTCACATTTATTATCAAATATTTAAAAAAATTATATATACTCTATGTGCACAATAATGTTAATGAAAATTAATGGATGATGATTTTATTTTCACATATAAAATAAGTAAAACTAATTTATTATTATTAATATTTTTATTCAAGCAAACACAAAAACTTCATAATATACACAACTATAAAAGAAATTGCAGATTTTTTTTTTAATATATATGTAAATAAGTTCAAAAATCAAAGTTCTATATCAACATGAATGTAAAGAGTATAACATTTGAAACTTTATGTACTTTTTGTAAGCATGTTCACATTGCAATGAGTGTGTGGAGAAATTCTTCTGTGCGGACACCGAACCGTCCGGAAAAGAATTATAGCGCACTATATATGTCACCCGGTACATAACAAAAGGGTGACGTGGTGCGTTCTGATTCGTCTTCGGATGGCATTTGTATCCGCACAGATTAATTTCATGAGTGTGTGAGATTGTTTGTGTTGGAGAATTTATAAATGTCTTTTTTTTTTTTTCATTTTGCATTATATCATGCTTACAATCAACATAGAATAGGATAATTTGTTTGCACATGATGATGATGATGATGCATAGGAATAGAATAAATGTGAAAGTTAAAGATGCAAAGCATGCATAGTTGTTTTTCTGTGATGATATAATGATGAGAGAGATTAAGAAAAGGTGTAACTCAATATGATATTTCCTACATTATAAGTATATAATAATATAATATCAATGTATATTTTGATGATTCAATCTCATATATATGTTGTAATTGTGAGAATTTATGTTCTCAGCATATTTGTTTTTTTTTTTTTTAGACTTTTGAAACAATGAAGGCAAAATAACACACACTTAACGTAAGAAAGATTCAAATCCAAGATCTCTTGATTAGTAGCCAAAGCTTCCAACCAGTAGCAAGAATATTATTAGCATACATACACGTAATAATAATAATATCAGCAGAGATTAAATATCCTCATAATATCATTTCATGATACAAATAATCAAGATTTCGATGAAAATTTTATTAATTTGAATGAATAAAAAACATTTCTCGTTAAATTAAAATACATTTTCTATGATTCAAACTCCTAACTACTTATAAAACATTTAGCAACAAAAGTTAAATGCAACAAATTTAGATAAAATTTCTCTAAAATATTTACATGAAACACACATATTTATACAAATTTATAGCTTTAAGAAAAAAATCAACAGTTCCTTCAATAATTTGAGTTGACTAATACTTGCAACAAGTGGTGCAAAGCTATAGCTAGGATTTGACCTTTATGTGAACCACAAGTCTCTTCTGGTCTTCTGTGAGGAAGTTAGGTCTAACTCTTCACCTTCTTTAGTCTTCAATGCTTGTCTTCTTCTGCCGACCAACATTCTCTTATTTCTTCACCCTTCTTTATGAAATAAAAAATTGCAAAAAAATTATTTTATAATTATAAATTGACACAAAAAAGTGCTGATGCAAATTGATAAATTTGGAGGCTTTAGGGTTGACTTTGGAGTCATTGCCCACTTAAATAAGATAATAATAATTATAAGACTTTTTTTTTCTTTTGTTTGGTAGGTGAATCATATAAATAAAATATATTAATTTTTGGTATGGAGTATTTGTATTTTAAAAAATTAAATGTTAATTAAAAGTGATTTTCTTTAATATAAAATTAATTAAAATTAAGATTGATTTGTTTAATTACATGATACAATGATTACTAATTTATTTAAGAAATATTAGTTTTTTTTATTTTAGATTAATAAACATAAAAATTGTTAGTATTATTTTATTTTTTGGTCATAGTATGTTTGAGAGAAAATAATTATTTTGTATTAATATTGTTGAGATCCATTAGTATTATTAATTTATTATCATCATTAATCTTATTTTAACTATATATAATGAACTATAAATATATAATGAAATATCAAAATGCTTTTATGATTAGTTATTAATTTAATATTAATTTTATTTTTTTATTCAAATATAGGGCCTTCAATAATGATTTTACATTAAAAGCATTTATACGTGCTTATAAATAAATCAATTATTATGAAATATGATGTATGTTTAATTAATTTGATGCAAGAATTTTAAATATTATTTTAAGTTATTAATTAGATTAATCAGTTGTTAATTATTTATTAGGATATTTTAAAAAATATTTATTTACTAATGACATCCTCTAGTGGTGTACACTCATATAGCATGAAATACACTACTGATGTCATCCATCACCTAGAGAGTAATAGCAAGTTTGTTATATGAAATTATGAATCTCCACTTATAATAATTTGGGTCAACGTGGTGGGTCCAATTTAGTAGAATGTGGACCCTATCTGACTTAGCCTCACACGTGTGAGCAATGAAATATGAATCTCCACTTATATTTATTTGGGTCAACGTGGTGGGTCCAATTTAGTAGAATGTGGACCCTATCTGACTTAGCCTCACACGTGTGAGCAATGAAATATGAAGCCTATAGTTGACTCACATGTCCATGAGATTAAGATTTCTTTTGGGACGACTTTATTTTAATTTTTTTTATTTTTTGTACTAAAAAGCTCTTTTATGAAGCAGTAAGATAGCCATCACAAACAAAGATTTAGAGTTTATTTGGAATAATTTTTTTATTACTTTCTAAAATAATTATTTAGTACAAAAAATTTACATACTAAAAAAAATATTTTAAAAATTAATAAGAAAGCTGTCACAAGTAAAACATAAATTAACAAATATTTTTAAATAAGTAGGTCATATATTTATAAGAGTTAGAGAGTTATATAGAGAGATTGTGTGTGAGAGAGTATTATTTTTAAATTCTTAATTATCAGAAACTATATATAAATTATTATTAGACATTTAAATGTCTAATCATTATAAATAAATTGGCATAAATATTGGATAGCTTATCTGCATTATTTGATAGTTTAATTGAGGAAAAATATTTGAAATGTGAAATCAATGACACATGTCAAAAATAATGGGCTCATCCTAATATAAAATTTATGATGAATTTTTTCTGTATTTAATAAATCAATATCCTAAATATAATGTAAAAATTATCCGAGGAAAAATATAACAAAATTTTCATGTTAATTATGTTCATCAGAGATAAAAGAAATGTATATCATCGTCGAGGACTAATCATCTCATTAGTTAATTACTCTTATGAGTTATGATAATATTCAATTTTCACTCGTGCATGGAAGTCTATTGTTTTCAACTGCTGTAGCTCTGATCCTCAATATTTGTTACAAATTAATCACATGCCAGAGAAATCTCTTTGCATTAATGTTGAATATGTTGACATTCTTAAAATATAAATAAAATTTTCAATAGCATTATCATTATTTTTTATAATGCTGATTTGAATTCATGATCTTAAAAAAATACCATCATCCAATCATTAGTTGTGTAACGATCAAATCCTTTTTATAATGCTTATTTGAATTCATGATCTTAGAAAAATACAATCATCCAATCACTAGTTGTGTAACGATCGAATCCCTTTACATCATTATCATTATTGCAAATAATTTCTCCACAAATAAAGAGTAATTAACTCTATCAAAATGTTATTAGAAATGAAAAACCATCATTCTTATCATGAACTATATATAAGGAATAGACAATGTTGTTTTCAATTAAAAAAAAAAAAAAAACTTTCAAGATGATTTCTATTGCTAAGGTTATCATTGACATCCTTGATTTCATTGAGGAGATTAGAGTACATATAAGAGACTACAGGAAAAACGTTAACTTTCGATGGATTTTTTCGGTAGAAATAAATCTATTAGAAATTCTGACGGAAATTTGAATCTTCTATAAAATATTTATTATTATTTTTAAAATTATTAGTTTATTAAATTAAATTAATTAAACTAAAATAATAGGGAAGTTTTAATTATTATTATAAATTAATTATAGGGTTATTATATTAAATAGAATAGGATTTCCTAGAATTATTATACCTAATCTCTTGTAACTATCCTATCCAAAAGGGATTTGTAGGGTTATTATTTTAAAGAGAATAGGAGTGCATGAAAGTCTTATGTAGATATGAAAGTTTACTAGTAAATCTAGATAAACAATTGATTAATCCTAGAAGATTAAAATAATAGAGAACCAAATGTTTCAACAAAAGTTGTACTAAACTTTGACCTTTGAGATCATCATAATTATCATTGTAAGCTGTGATATAATAGCAAATGTTCTTTCTCCACCTAACTCCTAAAGATATACATGCAAAGTAAAAAAGCTATTGAAATAAATAAATAAATTGGCAATTGTAACAATCATAATTATGGATTATTAGTTATTTCAATTTTTATAGAGTTTTTTGATGCAATAATTAAATTTTGAGAAATTGTAGGTAAGTAATGAGATGAAACTGATTGCTTTAGGAGGAAGAAAAAGCATCTTTAGTATTTAAAAAATTTAGGAATTAATTTTGAAATTGTCTAATTTTTTTTATTTTTGATAAATTTGTAGTTCAGAATATAAGGTTCGATGAGATGAACCAATCATACAAAAGTGGCAAGATCGGGGTTCATATGGACGTAAATCAAATGCTTAGAAACTTAATAAAAATTTTCTCAATGTCATTTAAAGGAGTAGATATATTTCAAATTGTGTAATTTTTAGTCAAAATGAGTATCTTGATGAGGAGAATCTAACAAATACAAAAATCTTTAATTATCAACCCATTAAGACACAAATAGGTCATAATATATAGTATGATCAAAGAGGATCTATTTAGATTCTCCAATGAAGTGTTTGATTTTTGGTAAAATGATATCAACACACATCTAATATATATATATAAAAGCATAAGAAGGCAATCACACCAACTATTTTTTAACATTTTATTTCTGATAGCATCATCACCATTAACCAATATTCATGATTGTCACCACTCATCAATCTATTATCACTTGTCAGTGGCTTTCAAATTAAACCATCATCACTCGTCCTCTAACACATATTTTGATGTCACTCGACTTCGTAAGACCTACCAAATTGACCATCCACAATTTCCCAACAACCAACATTTTCATCCATCTAAATCATTTCGATAATATATGGGTGATTGATGTTTGTCGACAACTGACATTTGATGCTCATCTTTTTAATTGACTGGCATCCTTTATTTATTTGATGAATGGCTAAATAATATACCCACCACTAACTAATGTCCAACATTTTCATTATCAGCCTGTTGAAGCCTATCAATGACAAATGTTTGACATCGATAAACTATGTTCATCTTCTTGCTTTATGATATCCCTTCATATTAGAAAAAAAAAAAATCATGTTTTTTACCCACCATCACTAGACTTCTGACATTCCCTATCAACAATCACACTACATATTCTAACAATCAACTTTTATAAGCTTAAAATATCTAATATTTATCCCCCTAGTTGCTTAGTCTTCCGTCAATCGAAAGACTGACTAAGATAATTACTCACAATCACTTAACTTTCAACATTATCTATCAACTATCACTTGACACTCACCACTTAACAACAATTCTAATGCCACAAGACTCCACCCTACTAATTTAGGGGTGTCAATTCGGGTCAACCCGCCGGGTTCGGGTCGAACCCGACCCGACCCGTATCTAAACGGGTCAACCCGAACCCGACCCGTTTTTACAAACAGGGCGGACATTTCAACCCGGACCCGACCTGGCTGGGTTGCCGGGTTGACCCGACCCGACCCGACCCGCGACCCGGCAGCGTTCTTCCAATCTCTTTTTTTTTTTTTTTTCAAATTTGGCAAATGTGCTCTCAAAATTGATCCCACCTTGAAGCGACTGGAGACGGACAGCTGTGCAGAAACTTGATAAAGTTGCAACAACTGGTGTTGATACTTTCCTTCATCTTGTAAAACACGCAAAGCAGGAGCATCAGAAGCAGCAGCTTGAGCTGCACGGAGCTCGGAGCACGTGAAACAGGATCCTTGCCTAAAAAGTAAAAATGATCTCATTGGGCGGAGCAAGGATAAGGAGCTTGTTATGGAGTGGCTGAGTAATCCATCAAATGAGCAACGGGGAGCTCATTTGTACAGAAACATTTCTTTATTTTTTTAAATTAAACGGGTTTTCGGGTTGACCCGGTAACCCGCAGGGTCAACCTGACCCGACCCGTTTGATAAAACGGGTCAAATCTGTGAACCCGAACCCGACCCGTTTATCAAACGGGTCGGGTCCAACCCAGATTTTTCGGGTCGGGTCCGGGTCGGGTTGTCGTGTCGTGTCAAATATTGACACCCCTACCTACTATCACTATAAGATTGACTCACATTATTCAAATCGATTATATTGTAATGCCTTCTCCTATTATAAAGCAAAGTGTCTTTTGTAATCCTTGGATCATATTAGAGAAATTATTTCAACTGAATTAGGCCTCGTAATTTTCTCTTCCTAATTTTTTATGCAAAGTAAAAAAAAATAGTATATATTGTATAATACTCTAAAAAACAAAGGAATATATCATAATAAAAAGTTATTATTGATAAATTAATAGTGTTAAGATTTATCAACCCTAATGGTTACATAAATAAAAAAATATATATCTGAATTAATTTCTTATTGAAATTTTTATAAGAAATAAATCTTCAACATTGAATTTAAAAATGAGATTCAAATTATATAAGAATAAATATCTATCATCATCATTATAATCAGATAAAATCTCATTGCAAATCAATGATGATGACATACAAAACCCTTTTAAATTGTGAGAAATTTTTTGACTTTCACCAATGCAACATATTTTAATTTCATATCACAAGACTTTCAAACTATATCATCATTATCTCATTGATTCTCCTCCAAATAAATAAAAATAACAAAAGCCACTACTTTTACTAAGAAGTCTTCCTTCTCTCAAACCAATCAACATCAAATGTTGACTTAGCATTGTACGAAAATCTGGCACGCAATCAGATAAGAGAGAGGGTCTAGCATTTATGAGACACCAAGATTTTTACGTGGAAAACCCCTGAAAAGGGGGAAAATCACGGGGCCTATCCCAGTTTGAATGAATCCACTAGTATTGCAGTCGATTACAAATGAGGCCCTTCCTTGGGAGAAGGCCTTAGCTTGACGTACGTTTTATAGAGTACATTACGTGATATGAATACAAAGAATAACTATTGTCATGTTTGTTTGGTCGGGAGGACCGTCGTCGGCAGGCGACGGAGGTCAGAGGGCTTGTAGTCGGTGGGCGACATAAGTCAGGAGGACCGTAGTCGGCTTGCGACGGAGGTCAGGACTGTAGTCGGCGGACGACGTAAGTCAGGAAGACCGTAGTCGATGGGCGACAGAGGTCGGAAAGATTATAGTTGACGGGCGACATATGTCAGGAGGACCGTAGTCGACGGGCAACGGAGATCGGAAAGACTGTAGTCGGTGGGCGACGTAAGTCAGAAGGATCGTAGTCGGCCAGCGATAGGGGTCGGAAAGACTTTATTCGGCGACGAAGATCAGAAGGACAGCATCAGGTAGAAGTCCAACAATGGAAAGAAATCCATCTTCGCGTAGACGTCCAGCGAAGTCCGATAACCGGTAAAAGTCCGGCGTCGGGTAGAAACTTGGCGAAGAGTGAAGGTCCGACGTCGGGTAGAAGTTCGACGCATGTTGGTGGCAGAGGAGAACTCCGGCTTCACTTGGAAAAGAAACCAGATGTTTTTCAATAAATCCCATCATGGAAGAAAACAATTGCCGCCATAAAATATGCAGGAGATACTGATAACGATGTAGGCTACATGTTGCTGATAGGGATTTCCAATTTGCTGTAGGATTACAGTACTACAACAATTGAAGAAAATGTTGTCCTAAGTAACTTAAAGAGATTCAACTTTCTTCTTTGGCAACACCATTGAATCGCTATTGAGACCTTTGTCATATAACCTGCCAATGTTTAACCCCTGATGCAAACGCAAAGTCTACAGCTTTGAGTCTATGGCCATAAAAAATGTAAAATGTTTATGTAATGACGAAAAATGAACACTTGCAAATAAAATGTCTCAAAGAATATATTATATAATTGATTACAGTTATAAATCCATTACAATGGCGACAAATACAAGCTATTATTTGTACTGTACAGTCTAATAAAAAAAAAAAAATAGACCCTTATATTGGCACAACGTAAACTTGACACTTAGAAATAACCTACTCAATCATCACCAACCTTTAATCAACACTATGGTGTTAAATGCATGTATTATCTAACACAATCTTGAAACTTTGGCATATTGCTATTCTCAAAGCAAGTGATAGGATCAACATCATACCCTTACTTTTCATAATTACCGATTTTTGTATGGCTAATACAAAATTCAACGTAGCTGATATGTTGATCCAGTAAATAGAAGATCACACCTCAATTAGGAGTTCTAAAGCCCATGGAAAGCAAAATCTACCACTGGGATATATCATAAGCATATATTCTAGAAATCAAATACAACCTCATCTATCCAGCAAGGCCAAATAAACTTCTCTCCTACTTATAAACCACTCATTTCACCGCATCTATAGTGAGAGGTGTAGGTAGGCACACGCTAGAGCTGATCAGATGAAAGAAGTTAGTGGAGAACCTATAGCCCAACCCCCTCATCAAGTACATCACTATCCTCAAGATGAGTGTAGTGACCATTTTGTCCCATTAGAGCTTAAAATTGATACACATATCCAACAAGAGACCCGGCAACTAGATCACCTGTAGCAACAGCGCTCGAACGATCATACATGGCTTCAAGAGCATCCCTCCTCCACCACCACTATCTAATCAGAGACTGTCTGATTACTGAGTGTTTCTTTTTTTTTTCCAAACAGTTTTTATTTTTATTTTTTCTCTCTTCTTTTTGAAATTTCAAAATAGAGAGAAGTGTTTGGTTGAATTTTGTACTTGTTTTGTTATTAAAAAAAATATTAAAATTTAAGTTTTAGTGTGTCAGATTTGTTTTTGTTAGTCCATTAACACACACACACACACACATATATATATATATATATATTAAAAAAACACCTTGTTCTCAAGGTCGACTTATCCAACAACTTTTTAGGTCATTCAATTTTTCCTTTGGATAAGAAGGCAATCACACCAACCATTTTTTAACATTTGATTTCTGATAGCATCATCAGTACTATTGACCAATATTCATGATTGTCACCACTAATCAATCTATTATCACTTGTCAGTGGCAATTACAACCACCATTTATGTCCTTCAATTATCATCTTCACCCACATGGGCGGATCCCTATTGTATTGAGGGGGGTAAATGTACACCCTAAAAAAAAAAAAATTAGAGGGAATATTTTGGAATATTTTTGGTATTTTGCCTCCTCTAAAAATTTTTTTTTCCATAATTTTATCAATCATAAGCGTCTTTGTCCATCCCCCACCAAAAAAAGAATTTTGTCCACCCTGAAAAAAGAAGTTGGATCTGCCCCTGCTCACCCCTCAATAATTGGCTTTGAAAATCATTATTACTCATCCTCTAACACCTATTTTGTGGTCACTCGACTTCGTAATACCTACCAAGTTGGCCATCCACAATTTCTGTAAAACCAACATTTTCATCCATTTAAATCATTTCGATAATAGATGGGTGATATTGATGTTTGTCGACAACTGACATTGATGCTCTTCTTTTTAGTTGCTCGACATCTTTTATTTATTTGATGAATGGCTAAATAATATACCCACCATTAACAAATGTCCAACATTATCAACCGCTTGAAGCCTATCAATGACAAAGCTTTAACATTGATAAACTATGCCCATATATATATGTTCAATGTCCATCTTCTTGCTTTATGATATTCCTTCATATTAGAAAAAAAAAATCATGTTTTTTACCCACCATCACTAGACTATGGCATTCCCAATCACAATCACACTACATCTTCTAACAATCAACATCTATTAGCTTAAAATATCTAATGTTTATTCCCCTAATTGCTCGTTCTTCCTTCAATCGAAAAACTGACAAAGCTAATCACTCACAATCACTTAACTTTCAACATTATCTATCAACTATCACTTGGCACTCACCACTTAAAAACAACTCTAATGCCTCAAGATTCCACCCCACTATCATTACAAGATTGACTCACATTATTCAAATCGATTATATAGTAACGCCTTCTCCTATTATAAAGCAAAATGTCTTTTGTAATTCTTGGATCATATTTGAGAAATTATTTCAACGAATTAGGCATCATAATTTTCTCTTCCAAAATTTTTATGCAAAATAAAAAATCTAGTATATATTGTATGATACTCTCAAAAACAAAGGAAGATATCAGAATAAAAGTTATTATTGATAAATTAATAGTGTTAAGATTTATCAACCCTAATGGTTACACACACACACACACACACACACACACACACATATATATCTGAATTAATTTCTTATTGAAAATTTTATAAGAAATAAATCTTCATCATTGAATTTAAAAATGAGATTCAAATTATATAAGAATAAATATCTATCATCATCAATATAATCAAATAAAATCTCATTGCAAATCAATGATGATGACATACAAAGCCCTTTTAAATTGTGAGGAATTATTTGACTTTCACCAATGCAACATATTTTAATTTCAAATCACAAAACTTTCAAACTATATCACATTATCTCATTGATTCTCCTCCAAATAAATAAAAATAACAAAAGCTACTACTTTTACTAAGAAGTCTTCCTTCTCTCAAACCAATCAACATCAAATGTTGACTTTAGGGAATTAGGTGAAGTCTACCATTTTTATTATCTTTTTTTTTTTCTAAAGAATATATGCATCATGTGTTGCATACTCTCTCCTCCTATGGCTATCATCTCTAAAGGTATTATTAAATATCAACATGCAAACCAAATAGAGAAAGATATGAACTACTTTTCAACTTTAAAGATAAAATCTATACTTTGAATTCACATGCACTTAGATATTTATAGAAACCCATCGTTGCTTAGTTTGGTTGGTGGGCTAGTGCGAATGGGTACTTCCAAACCTCGTTCAATTCCCCTCGAGGGTGGCTATTCAGTGGGGCACAAATAAGTGCGAGCTAGGAGATTATTATGGTGGGTGTCTCTTCCAGGTCATCCGAGAATTAGTCAAATAGCCAAGCGCCTCACAAGCTGAGGTGGCAGTGGATGGATACACCGTTCCAAAAAAAAAAAAATTATAGTAGCAATAGTTTGATAGAGAATTATCAATGTAAAAGATCGAAAACAACACTTCTTAGCGGGGCTTTATAAACTGTTGCTAATTTCGTCCATCAACAACGATTTAAATCATTGCTAAAGAGGAATAGATTGCAAGAGCAACATTTTGATAGAAGTATCCATGTAAAACATCAAAGACGATACTTCTTCGCAGTGGTTTATATTGAAGCAATTTAAACTATTGGATTGAATTGAGATGTTAAATTATGTAAAGTTTATAGTTGATTGTTAGATTTGTTTATTTTATGTGATTTTAAGGTTTTTTATTTATGTTCTTATTATTTTTAAATTATTATTGTATAGAAAAAATTGAATTGAGAAAACATTTTATTATTATTATTATATTTTTTTGCTTCACATAAAACAGAAAATAAAATAAATAGTTAAATATTTTAGTTAAAAATCAAAGTAAAAAAAATTATCATTTCATTGTATGTTTTATAAATTTTTATTTTTATTTTATTTCTTTTTTTTTTGGCTCATTTTAAGATAAGAGTTTTTTTAGGGGGGGGGG
>NW_021319113.1:0-6351 GCF_001605985.2 Dendrobium catenatum | reverse complement strand
TGCGCCGCTGCTGTCGGCCCACCGCGCCGCTGCCGCCTGCCCGCCGCACAGCGTCCCGCTGCGAACTCGCGTCGCTGCCCGCTTGCAGTGGATAACGGGTCGTGTCGGGTTGACCCGAACCCGAAGCGGGTCGGATTCGGGTCCAAGAAATCGTCCCGTTTGCAAAAACGGGTAGGTTTCGGGTTGAACCGAATGGTGCCGGGTTCGACCTGAACCCGACCCGTGGCCCGAAATTGACACTCCTATTCTTTGTAGTGTGAAAAAGTTAGAGGAAATATATAATAACCCATAACTTCTTGTGACTCCCACGAATAGAGAGTGAAAAAATAAAAATGTTGTAAATTTGTTTAATCTAGAGATTATATAAAAATACATATAATTTACACTAATGGAATGCATCTACTACAAAGAGATTAAGAAAAAATATCCACTATATTAACAAACACTTGGTGCATATTTCACACTTTGTGGATAATATAAATGCAAATGTTGAGGGAATTTTACAAATTTTAATATTCCTATAAATGACCTTACTTAAGAGATTTAATTGATATTTATAGTTAAATCATTCATGGAAGGCAATATGATATTAGAACATTATAGCCTCACATAACATTGTAGTTTAATAACATCACTTAAGCTTCGTTTGATACAGTTTTCTTTTTGTTTTCTAAAATAATTTTTTAGTACAATTTTTTTTTTTTATCAAGGTGCCAATTTCACTCTGGAGATTTACAATTGGTATCAGAACAATTGTTGAAAAAATTGATTGAATTATTACTAGAGCTGCAAGAATTGATTTTGAGTTGTGTATATTATGTAGATTAAAGTGAATTATTTTACATATATAATTAAATAACATGTGTTAGAATGAACATGAACTGTATGACTATATGATTTGATGAGTTTTTTAAACTAATATTAATTCGATTCAAGTTTTGATCGTACGAATTTGGTATATCAATTTTGTGCCTGAATTCTAAACAGTGATGTTGGGGACGACATTTTTTTAAGGTGAATAGATTGTAATGGATTGTATTTTAAACTCGTGAAATAAATTTTTTCAGAAGTCATTATAAGCTTAAATCACAAACCGTCTCCGTCAATCTTCACTTCTTCCTCAAGAACCCTAATTATCAAGTTTATCCCATTTTCCATCAGCCACAACGAGAGCGAGAGGCCAACGGGTTCAATTCCGGCGACAAAGGCTTTGCTATTTCATCTTCTTCCTCCAGGCAAGCTTTCAAAGGTTGGTAAGTCTTCATCTTGTTCTTTATTTGAGAGTTAAATGCTCCCTTTCTTATTAAGCTCTCTCTTTCAAAGTAGTATAGTAGTACTCCTAAACACTGAATTATTTGCACAAATCAATATTTCTCCATAGGAGAGGGAGTGAGATGAGGTCAGGGTTTTGAAGGCAAATAGGGGTGTAAGTGAGTCAAGCTGGTTCGGACTTGACTCGATAAATGAATCTTGAGGCGAGTTTGAAGAGCTAACGAGTCAAGCTTGAGATGGCCCTGAATCAATTTGTTTCCCCGCGTGCCAGTTGTTTTAAAAATATTAATATAAATACAATTAAAACATATTAACATTCATAATTTTAAGTGTAAAGTTGTTAAACATATTTAAAAATTATGTTTAACTTTTTTGTATTAAGTGATCCTTTTATTATTTTTCATCTAATTTTTCAATCTTTTTATCATATTATTATTATAATTATTTGAAGCATAATCATTTTCTTGCTTTCATAATAAATGAGTCAGTTTGAACTCGTAAAATAAAATTCAAGCTATCAATTATCAATATATTACACTAATTTTGATCAATGTTTTTATTAAAATATTCTAAAACTAATTTTTTTATGTAAAATGTTAAAGTTTAGCAACTAGGATGGGCTATAGATTAAGCCCATCATATTTGATTTAATGGCTTGCATGAATTAAGATATATGTGTGCATTTAAGATTCATTTGAGATAGCTACGACTCTTTATAAATATGTTGTAAAATTATTGTGGGGATTTTTTTTTTTTTTTTGAAAGCTATAGTTTCCTAGCACAAAAAATTTCTTGAAAGCTGCGAAAAAAAGAAACAACCATGCATATAGAAACTGCAATTACAACCTCAAAAAATAAAGCAGTAAAAAGGCTCTCCCCAACAAAGCCTCAGTGTGATCTACAATCAAAAGAATGTTGGAGCTATTTGCAAAACTAAGGCTTCGTTTGTGACAGCTTTCCTACTGTTTTTTAAAGTAGCTTTCAAAAAACAATAAGAAAGTTATCCCAAACGAAGCATAAGTATGAAACAATTAGAGATTTTAGAAGTTTTTATGATCTTAATCTACAGAATTTACAAAACAAAAAAGGCTATGAAGTGTTAGCGACCTGCAACAATTGAGATTGAAAGGTCATTAAAAGAGGTACCTACATGTTGATTTAATGGCTTTCTAGCATCTAAATCATTGTCAATGGTGAAAAATGCAGGTTGTTTGATACTGTTGAAGTATAAACTTTCATTGGCAAGCATGGTAACAATATCAGACATGAAAGGGCGATCTTCTGGTCTCTCTTGAACACATAAAAGTGCAACGTAGATGCATCTCGCAATCTCATTATCCTGAAATTTATTATCTAATGAAGGATCTACAAGTTCCACCCAGGTTCCTTCTTTCCATAAACCCCAAGCCTGATGAAGTAGCATGAAATTATTTCAGTTTTTTTATAAATATTTTACTAGTTTCTAAGTTAAATGCCAAAAAAAAAGGGGGTTGGATCACTTACATATGCAAGGAGATTACCACAACCATGATTTCTTCTTCCGCTCACAATCTCGAGAAGCAGGACTCCGAAGCTAAATACATCCGATTTGACAGAGAAGAGACCATTCAAAGCGTACTCTGGAGACATATAACCGCTAAAAAATATGGCAAAATGGAGCTAATTAGCATTCAAAACATTAAATTAAAAACCCATTTTGATTGCTTCAAACTAAGGGGCTGTTTGGTAGCACCCAGGATTTGATTTAAGTAGGATTTCGTAAAACCGGATTTCGGAAATCCTGAGAGGCCTAAGTCCTAAAAATTGTTTGGTAACATTCATATTAAATCTTGTGTGAATGTTTGGCTATAGAATGTATTTAATGAGCGGACTCTTCCTCTCTAGCTAATGGATTTCATAAATCAGGCAAAAAGCAAGATTTCAGAAATCCGAGATTTAGCATGAAAAGGCGGGATTTTCTGTCTATGGCTGCTTTCATTTGCCGTGAGATTTGGTTTTGCATTTTAGGCCGTTTAGTTGGATTTCGCTCAAATCCGCCTCAAATATGGCCAAAATCCTGCTACCAAATAGCCCCTAAAAATAGACTTTTAAAAATGAAAAATCTGTTACATTCATGAGAATTTAGATTATAAAAATGTATAAAATGAGTAAAAATTTTTTTTTTTCTAAAATGTATTTTCTGTCTATAAACCAAATGAGCCCAAATCAGAATTCATTTTAAAAATGATGCAGAAGTGGTTCATATACTTACAAGGTGCCGACAATTCTTCGAGTATTTGCTTGGGTATCATTAGAATCGAAAATTCTTGCCATGCCAAAATCTGAGATCTTGGGGTTCATGTCACCATCCAAGAGAATGTTGCTTGCCTTTAAATCTCTATGAATGATTCTTAATCTGGAGTGCTTATGAAGATAAAGAAGACCTTGAGCAATTCCTTCGATTATTTGAAAGCGCCTAGTCCAGTACAGTTTTAATCTTTGTTCAACATCTGCAGAAGATAGGAATAATTTTGATTAGCAATGAACTTATGGTTTTTTCCTTATTCTTTTGGAGAGAACTTACCGAAAAGCAAGAGATCTAAGCTTTTATTAGGCATGAACTCGTATATCAACATCTTCTCTTCGCCATGAATACAACAACCTAATAATCTTACTAAATTCCTATGTTGCAGTTTAGCAATTAATAAAATTTCATTTTTGAACTCCTCTAATCCTTGCCCTGATCTTGCAGAAAGCCGTTTGATAGCCACATCTTGTCCCTCTGGTAATTTTCCCTAAAATAATGTCCATTACAGTAACATTTGCACATCACATATCAATATCACAATGCATTGAAGAGTTTCAGATAACATTGAAAAGGTTTATATAGATGTTACCTTATAAACAGGTCCAAAACCACCTTCTCCGAGCTTGTTAATATCTGAAAAGTTGTTTGTAGCACTCACTACTTGAGCAAATTTGAAGAATGATATTTCTGAATTCCCTTCTTTATTGGCTTCATGCATAATTTCATGACCCCAATTTACAGAGGAAACTGATTGTTCGTCGTCTTCTTGGAATTAAGGAAAGGAAAAAAGTTTAGTTTTTTTTAATATATACAGTATAATGAAAGTAAAATAAGAATATTTCAAAGACTTACTTCTGCGTTTCCATCTCCTTATCACAAATATCAAAAATATTAGAAGCAACAATACAGAACCTGCTGGCATTGTGACAAAAATCCATGCCTTCTTCTTGCTCCTCCCTGTTATTCACAAAAAAAGTGTAGAATGAAGTCAAAAAAATGTGTCAATATTTATGTTCTGAAAAAAAGAAATTGGAAAAGGAGCTTGTAATAAAATAGCTTCTTTTGACAGCTCAAGCAATCTTTGTATTGTGTTACAAACAAGGAGGATGCCACCTGAATTTATCGGCGAGCATCCTCTTTTAGTTTCCTTGGTACTACATCGGAATTTTATTAATATATAGTTAGATTATCTCCACGAGCTAGAAGTTTATAAGATATTGTATTGCATATGAAAACTTTAAAACCTTATTGGCTTAACTCAATGCACGTCATAATTAAAGGTTTGATTTTTTCTCATTCTACCTAAAGATCTTGTAGTAGCTACACATAAATATTTGCTTTAAGAACTCCATTAAGAATGCCGACGGCCAAACATAACATATAGTTGATAGATTAAAAAAAAAAAACATATAGTTAATAGATTTTCCCCTTCACTTCTTTCTACTTCGTGAAAAATCAACATTTAATTGGCTCATTCTTCATCAATTTAACTTGATTTTATAAATCTCTTTACTTCAATCGCTTTGTCTTTGTAATGTAAATGATCAACCAAAAGACATTTGTTCTTCTCATACAATATTGGTTTTGTTTGCGACAGTTTTCTAAAGTAACTTTTTATTATAATTTTTTTTGAACTAAAAATTTTGTATTAAAAAGCTACTTTAAAAAGTAGTGAAAAAGTTATCTCAAACAAAATTGTTATGATTTTTTTTAGGACGTTGAATCTTCTTGGATGAGAGAGCGAGGGGGGAAAGAGGGAGAGAGAGCTAACGTGGAATTTTTTGTATTCCTCTTCCATGAGCTTCCGATCATCATTACAACCTCTTTTATTTATAGAAGAATGAACCTACTACGATAAGGAACAAATAACCTAAAACTGGACCAATACCTAGCAAAAGCCATAATTTCTCCTTCCAATATTTTAATCAAATTTTCTTATTTTATTGTTTCTTCATAGCTTCAATGACATAAAAATTGAAATTTTCATAAATATCACTTGAAGTTCACGTACTTAGAGAGAATACACAATATTCACTTCATATCTTAGATCAACTATTTGAACAATTCAAACATAAATTAGAGAAACAATAATTGACCAATGCCTTATCTTAATGTTAGTCAAAGGAAAATTAGGTCGATCATAAATGCTTCAGTCCGTAAGTGTCAATGCAATGAACCAGAGAGCCGTACCGTATCCAACAATGTCAAGTAATTGAGTACGATACGTGACGATATCATCAATTAATAATCTAATGATATATATACCGTTAGATCCGTTAGCAAGTGACGCGATTCGGATGAAGAGATCCTGCTGCCTGTCGTCCGCAGAGGTTCTGAGATCTTTAATCTCCGTCATCCAAATAATGCATCCAATTCCTCCGCCGCCGTTAAGATAAACGCTCGCATAAGCCTTACAGGAACAATTCATCAAACACTTTGTCTTACACTCATCCAAGCCCAGGCTCATATCCGCCACCGCCTCCGTCGTGTCCGGCAGCGTGGTGCCGCGAACCACCAAGAACTCGTCGGTTTCGTTTGCTCCGCAGCCAAGCGCCGCCACTCTAACACACCCATCAGACCAATTTCCCTTGCTCCAACTCACTGGATTGTTGGGATTAAACCCACCAAGACACTGGCACATCGGCGAGCTACTTGAGTCGCAGATGGCATTGGTTCCGCACGCCGGAAAGAAGTCGCAAGGATCGCTTGGTGCGAACCAAATAAGATTCCACTTCTGAGACGATGCTTTCCATTGGTATATTCTGGCTACCCCTTTCTGATCCATGGTCAGT
>NW_021319112.1:280432-355943 GCF_001605985.2 Dendrobium catenatum | reverse complement strand
ATCCCAACTCCATATGAACTCCTTAAGGGTAGGACACCAAATAACTTATTTATTTTAGAAATAGAAAAGTTTTGGCTTGGTTATACCTTTTTCTGCAATCTAAATGGTCTGATGCACTTGTATTTAACATTTCCTAAGTTTTGGCTTTATGGTTAGCTCATAAAAATATTTAAAACAGACTTAATACTATTTTATCTATGTGTAAAATGGATTTGAATAAGTCATCCTTTTTAGTATACAAGCATCTATTTACCAATGGAATTTAGATATCTCAATTTGTGCAATCCTTAATGGTCGAGCTTGCCCTTTCATGAAAGAAAAAATTTGGATGATCAAAATCGTGCAAATCAACCTAAGGTTTATCACTTGTACCTACATACCTTACTAAAGCTAACTAAAATAATCCATCACCTTTTGGTGGCTCAAAAAAGAAAACTTTATTTATGATTTTCTTAGGAGTACCTAGGTTGATGGGTCAATGAAAAATGATTTACCTATGGGTGAAGCTTGGTCACCTGAGAAATCATGGGCTTTAATACATCTTGAATCGGTCTTGAGATTTCCATGGACCTAGTAAAGCTATCTAAGAAGAATGATAAATAGGAGTTAACTCATATTATATAATCTTCATGATTAAAAACACAATTTATCTTATTTGAATATTTTATGGACTTATCTGCTTATTATAGGAAAAAATACTAATTAATGCAAGTAGAGAGGAGGATAAAATTGAAATGTGTTGCATGAATATGGAACTAAAATAATACAAGTAAGGTTGTGGATCATGATGTGGAGGCTCAGAATAAGAAATCAATAGTCAAACATCAAGTTATGTTATCAAACCCCCATGAGCCTCATGATAGATTAGGATTTTGATAATGATAAGCATTATTGGTTAGGTGAACTTTAATTATATATAATTGTGCAGATTTCTTCTATACTAACATTTTAGGTAAAAGAAAAGACAGGGTAAAGTGATATTTGACACACAAGAATAGAATCAGGAAAAGAAACTGATTGAGCCTAAATTGAGAATGTGAAGCCATGAAAAATAAGAAAATCTCAAATATTAAAGAGTGCTATAATTTATAATTATTATTATTTTTTTAATTTTCTTATATTTATACAGAAATATAGCGGGATAAATGATGAAGCATGCAGAAATGAGTGCAGAATAAATTAAAATAAAAAATTTGATAATTAATTATAATGCTTGATCCTCATAATAATTGTATTATATGATTTGGATCATGTTGTACAATAATATTGAGGATTTTTGTAAATTAGATAATCAAGTGGTATTAGATAATTGAAAATTAAAATTTGTATATAAATAATCATATTGCATGATGACTATCATCTTTCACGATCTAAAATTTAAAAATTAAACATGCCATTTTTTATTTTTAATGATAGATAACTTAAAATTTAAACTAACCATATTGTATAATATATTTTTTATAGTATAAATATTTATGATATTTTCTATTTTATGTCCAAAAATTGAGTAGTTGAATCAGGACAAATTTACATACTATAAAATTTATATCGCCAAACAAATAAAGAGGTTGTCAATAACATCCTAATCGGATAGGTCAAAAAATAATTGAATTAATCAAATAGATAATTTTTTTTAAGTTTTTAGGCTATATGAAGTAATCATATTGTATAATCCTTATACTGTAATGTACAATTGGGTTTATGATTCTATTAACCTGACATTAGAGCCACCATATAAATAACAACAATTTAAGAAACATATTGGAGTTTTTTCAGGTTCAACACAAAGTTTTAACACACTTTTTTTTTTTTTTTTTGTGAGAGATTTGCATGAGGGTTTGGGAGAATGAGATTGGAGAGACATTGAGAGAGATCTCTTAAGAGAGTCAAAAGGATTTGTGTTAGAGATTACCATTGTAGCCTATCTCAATCTGTGTCTTTTTACTATCCAAGTTATTACAATGACCGTTGGGGAAGAGCTCTAGAGAGTATTGGTATTGAGACTCTGAAACTATTCTATGAGGCAATGGGTCTGAAGGCTTCCTAAGGAGAGAAGAGGTGTTAGAGAGTTTGAGTGTAGAAACTGTTGATCTAGCCTAGGAGCTATGGTTAAAGGCTTTTAAGGGAAAAAGGCAGCGTAAGGATTATCTGATTACCCTGTAAGTCGTAGAGGCTTCTCTTCTTTGCCTGAACAGAAAAAGGAGAAAGTGAAATTTTTTGGGATAGAACTCAGGGAATAGATGAAGCACAAGTTAACCAAATCACTATAAATCAAGTTTGTATGTTCTAACTTTTTTTATTTGCTTATTTGTGATATCACTATTAGAGATCCATTTTAAATAAAAATATATATTTTTTTAACTTGTGATAATTTATTTTTTTATCTTATAAAAAGTGAATTATTATTATCATTATTCTTTCTCTATTATGTTAGTATTATTTAAAAAAGAATTGTTGATCTATTTTTAAAAGCATTCACATAATTAAAGTTTTTCTAAAAAAAACCACCAATTATCTCCTCTCTTGGGTGTTGTATTATTTTAATTAGTATCAAAGAACTTTTAATTGGTATCATAGCATGTTTTCATGTGATAGGATTTAGAACTTTAAGTAGATCCTATCATGGCACACTGTGGAATTAGAAATACATTAAAACGGTACTGGATTACTCGACCACCACTTTTCAACACCATCTTGTTTATTTTCTGAAAATTATGAATTGCTGCAATAATTTAATCTATATATATATATTACAAAATGTAGAACATATATCAATTAGGTTATTCACCTCCTATGATAGAAAATGACATCAAAATAGAAATTTCTTTTAATGATTAGAGTTTTGAAGAAAGGGTTTCCACACTATTGAATTCTAAAATTTTAAATTATTTTAATTTGTGTCTTGAAATTAAAAGATTATATGTGTGTATCGACCTGTTCTACTGGTATGAAAATCTGGGATAGACTTTCCATAACTTATGAAAAAACTAATTACATAAAATAATCCCACGTGAACATTTTCATTGCATGAATATGAATTATTTCGCATACACCAAATGAATCAAATATTAATATGTACACACGATATACTAAAATTGCTACTTCATTTCATACCTAAATAAGGGATTTTTGTAATGCGAGTATAATATTAATATATGTACACACGATATATATTATGACGTATAAACATATCATCTAAATATATATATACATACTGCATTGATCATTTACTTGTCTCACTAATATCGTATGAGCAAAAGAGAGCCAAGATAAGCTTACATAGATAAGAAAAAGGAGAAAGTGATAACACTCAAAACTGATAGAAACAATACCAAAAAAATATCTAGACGATGTAATAGCACTTATGACTAGTTAGTTTAAAATATTTTTGAAGAAAAAGAAGTGAAGGTGCAATGATAAATAAAATGTAAAGGTAAGAAAGTAAATAAAGTTTATACAGACACAATCTACTTAAAATATAAAAATTTAAGTCATATAACTGGGAGAGTATAATTTTGATAAATCGATCACAAAAGGATAAAAATAAGGAGAGAGTTGATAAAAAATAAAAAATAAAATAAAAATAAAAATCTCAAAAGAGTTTTCATGGTGAATTCAAATTCTTACTCATCTAAGACTAAAGATGAAGAAGATATCATAAACTTGTGTTTAATGGTAAAAGATAGCTCAAATGACATAGATGAAGATTAGGTATATTGTATCTTAAAAATAGAATATCTTTTGAATTAATTGGATACTCACATTCAAACATTGCAGGCTGTAACATAGATAAAAAGACTACATCAGAAACTTGTTAATTCATTAAACCATCATAAGTTTTCTAGTCTAATAAAAAATAGAGTTTGATAGCCCTATCCACTATAGAGGCTAAGTACATAACCTTAGGGAGTTGTGTGGCCAAAGCCTTATGGTTGAAGCAAAAACTTCTAGAATTTGACTAGTTGGTGGATATCATCCCCATTATGTGTGATAACACTTGTGCTATATATATCACAAAGGATCTAATCCAACGTTTCTAAACGAATTAAATTGGCATTCGGCATCATTTCTTAAGAGGTAATGTTTCTAAGGGGATGTGGAAATTTTATTTTTTAACAAAGAAATCAAATTGGTAGATATATTTAAAAAGGCACTCAGTTATAAAGGATTTAGTACACTACGAACTAGATTAGGAGTGATTGTTTAAATGCACTGATTAGTCTATTAGGATAGTCATATGTATATGTATTTGTTATTTTGATTATTTGTTTTTAATGTTTTTGTGATGTTTATTTTATTTTTGCATTGTTATTTTTGTGTCATATTATTTTGACTATGTGAATGTTCCTAACCTTTAATAATCTTGGATAAAACAAAAACTATTTTTCACTTTATATTTTATGGCACACATTCATACAATACGATACTTATAGGATTTTATGATTATCTATCACTTATACAGCTAATTTCTTAGAAAAAATGATAGAAAGACATCAAATTATATGGTTCACATTCAAATTATACAATTTGAATGAGTCATGAAGCCTTCTAGAAAAACGTTGGGATGATAAAAAAGTTAAATATGGTACCATATGATACTAATCATATTGGATAATATGATCGAGTAACTGATGGTATGATTTGGACATTTATGATAGAGCTTGACAAAAGATATTAGACTGTACATTTCTCTTATTTCTATAAATAAAGAGAAAATTTTCCCGTCATTTCACATATTTCTCAATTCACATTTTCAACCATTGTGTAAAAAAATCTTATCAACCTTATGACTAGAAAAATAACACAAACACTATGCAAATCCTGATGACAACAGGGAGACGATCGCTTTTGGATAGATGATGATGTTGGAAATACCAAAAATTTTAAAAAAGGAACCTATCATTGACTTGAAAGTGGTGATAAAATATCAATTATTTTATCAAGCACTCGATCTCTTTTCCTATACCGCACTTTAATTTCTTATATCTCCCACCTTTCCCTATCACACAGTATATTTAGAATTGTTTTACAAACCATCATATAAATGCTAATAGAATTACAACATAATATTTAAATTGTATGTATCAAATTTTCATCACCGACCTTAAATCACACGAGCACCTATACGCTTCCCATAATAGTTTTACTCCCACAACATTATGAATGACCTATATTATACACTACAGGAAATTCAGTCATTACCGGCGGCTTCGACCGGCGGTTGTTTAGCCGCCGGTAATAACGGCGGTTTATCCGGCGGTTTGGCCGCCGGTGAATACCAACGGCTCAATCGGCCGTTATGGAAGCATATGCCGCCAGTAATAGCAGCAATCACAAAACCACTGGGTAAACCTCCGGTTTTAAAAGTTATCGGCACTATACCGGCGGCCAAAACAGCCAGTGTTAATTGATTTATTTACCGGCAGTTAAAGCCACCGGTAAAAGCCATCAAATGAATCAACCCGAGCCTCCCATTTCATTTCATCTTCTCCTCGTCTCTCTCTTCTGTTACACTCGCCCGTCTCCTCCACCCGCCTCTCGCGCGACCGAGCTATCTCCGGCCACCGATGACCTGTCTCCGGCCGCCGACGAGCACTCTTGCCGCCCTCGAACTCACACTACAAGGCCGCCGACGAACATCTCGTTCTGATTCTGTGCGTGATGCCGCCTGCGAGGTGAGGTTTTTTTAATGTATCTCGCTTGAGTAGATCTAAAACTGAATATATGGGGTGTAATTTTAGTAGCAATAGACCTAGTGAGCGGTTTGTAACTTAAGATGTACTTTATTTTGGAGAACTATGCTTCATGTTGATTTGAGTTCTTGAGATTGACGCCGTCAAATATAAGATGGCTTGATTTATGTTGAAATGTGTATAGATGTACTTTGTTGTGTGCTTTTTGTTGATGTACTTTATTGTATGTTTTTTGTACTTTGTTGTATTCGAAATATAAGAGTTTTCTTAAATATGTATAGATGTACTTTGTTGTTTGCTTTTTGTTGATGATATTCTACATGTTGATAAGAAAAAATTAGAGATATGATACGAAGTGAGCATATACGTGATAAGGTTAGAGTAGCTCCAGTGAAAGATAAGATTAGAGAGAGTTTCTTTACATGGTTTTGTCACATTAAAAAGAGGCCTTCTGATGACCCGGTAAGGAAAGTTGAGGTATTAGATTTGACTTATGTTAATAAAGGTAGAGGTAGACAATGCATTCCAATTCAAGTAAAGTATACTTGTTTGAAAGTATAGCACGTACACTTGTTAAGATTTACATGTGTTCTAATAAATATTTTCATAACTATGTAGGGGGACGTTTGATTCAACGTCAAAATGACTATCCAAGAAGAGAGATATTGAATGTATAATAGATTTTTGCCGGGTCTAAAAGGATTGACAAATGAATTTATACAGGAAGTTGAAACTTTCATTCAAGTTGCATCTCGATTGCCTTCCTTTTAGTTTGATAAAATGTTTAGATGTCCATGTTCGAAGCATAAAAATCAAGCATTCGTCAAGCCCGATGATGTGAAGCTTGATTTATATCGTAAGGGATTTCTTCCAAACTACTATATTTGGACATCACATGGTGAGTACGAGCCACACAGAGATGCTCATGCCGATTCATCAACAGCTTATGAAATATTTGATGAAGATCAAATGAGTAGACCCTATGAAGAACTTATTTTTGATGTAGCAAGTTCTAATTTAAGGGCTAGTGTGGAAGAGCCACCAAATGCAGAAATCCAATTTTTTTTTGAGTTAATACATGCAGCTCAAAAACCAATTTGGGACGATTGCAGTACCTATTCAGAATTATCCATTACAGTGAGGATGCTAAGTATTAAAACTGACTATAATATTAATCTTGATTGTTTCAATGACTTTATTGGTCTTCTCAAGGAAACTAATCCAAAGGACAATTTAATTCCTTCTGAATTTTGTACTGAATGAAGAAGTTAGTATTCAAGTTGGATCTCACTGCTATAAAAATTGATTATTGTGTCAATGGATGTATGCTATACTATAAAGATGATGCAACAGAAGTTTATTGTCGCACCTATATTGCTCCTCGGTTTAAGCCAAACTTGGGAAAACAACTTTGTCAAAAGACAGATGTTTTATATTCTCCTTTATTTTATTTACTGATCATTCCAAGACTTCAGCGACTATATGCATCAATGAGTTCAGCAGGTCATGTGAGATGGCAGAAAGTGGTGTTCTTTCTCATCCATCAGATGCTGAAGCGTAGAAATATTTTGACCGAGTGCATGCTTCATTTGCTGCTGAATCCCATAACATAAGATTGGGATTATTGAAATAATAAGATGGACAAGAGGGGGGTGAATTGTGAAAACTTTCTAGCAACAATTAAAACCTAAGCAGGAGTTCTAATATTTTTGATGTTTTTAAATTTTTAACACGAAAATTTAAACTACAACAAAGTCAAGTGATTGATCTCAATATGCAACAATACAATACTTTTCTTCCACAAATATTACCAAGCAAATAAAATGAGAATCAAGTGCAAGAAAAGGTAAATCGCGATAAGGAAAAAATACACCAAAATTTTATAGTGGTTCGGTCAAACCATGACCTACGTCCACTCCCCGGAGTCCTTCGCTCTGAGAATTTCACTACAAACTATAGCTCTCCTTTTGCCCCCCTCGTCAAGGTGGAGAAGCCTTTACAATACTCCATTTCACCAACCCGATGTGGCGGAAAGCCAAGCACTATTTTCACCCTCCTAGTGATGACAGAGAACCTTCTTGTTTTTCTCCCTCCTAGAGAAGGTAGAGTACCTTCGAGGTGATGGATGTAGACGAGTCTCCTCCTCAGAGAGCCTCCCACAAGTTCTTCTCGGGCCATAGGAGGAGCAAGATGCAGTAAGATCAGAGCAACCGTGTGATCTCCCTCACACCTCTTCTCCCTCACCAAGCTCACCTTCTCCTTCCTCTCTCAACCCCACAAAACTTCTCAAGAGCTCTCCCAAGGATTTCCTCCCTAATCACGTTCTCCTCTTCTGTCTCTCTCTCAAAATATGATAAGTTTTACACATTAAAACGGGCTACAAAATCCCTGAATTTGTAAAGTAGCCATTACAATCGTATAGTACGATTAGTCATCGTACAGTATGGTGTGTATAAACAGGTTTCGTCCTGGTACAAACGTGTATGAACAGTTCAAAATAACTCGTACAGTACGATAATAAATCATATGGTACGATTCTCAACATTACTGATCATATAAGATGATAGCTAGGACGATCAAATGTCGTATATGTTCATCGTCTTGTATGATATACATCATATAATATGAATGGTCAAAATCAAGGCATCGACCAGAATGAATTTTGGGATGATCAAATATCGTCTCTATTCATCGTTTGTGCATGGTTGCTCAGACTTATATGCAATTTGTGGCCAGACACAAAAAAAATAAAAAATAAAATGAATAACAAAATACATTGTCAGACTCATACTCCTAATCTAACCATTATTGAGTCTTCCTCTCGTCCTGAGTAGCTTCTGATCTTCCTGAAATGTTAGTACTCACGGATAATAACCAATAATAAATGATATTCAATGAATAATAAATCAAACGACATTATTTGTCATCATCAAAATTCAAACTCGGGGTCATGGGTCATAACAATTATGTGCTGATGGTTTTATCCCATATAGTCAAACAGTTACACCGTACTCTTGTTGGCCAGTTATATTAATACCATACAACCTTCCACCAGAGATGTGTATGACTATTTTGTGTATGTTTTTAACTCTTATAATACATGGACCACATAATCCAAAAAAAAAAATAACATTTTTTTACAATCATTAATTGATGACCTCAAGTTATTAGGGGAAGAAGGAGTTCTCACATATGACATATCAACAAAATAAAATTTTCTCCTTCGAGCTTCATTGTTGTGGGTCATTGGTGAATTTCTAGCTTATGTTATGTTGTTTGGTTAGAACACAGTAGGAAAATTAGCATGTTCTTACTGCATGGAGAATAGTAAATCTTTCACACAAAAACATAGAGGAAAAAATACTTAGTTTGATTGTCATCGTATATTTCTACCTGCTAATCATCAGTTTCAGAAGAATAAAGAAGCATTCGTTAAAAATAGAGTTGAGTGGTCGCCTCCTCCATCCAGATTAAGTGGTGATGGTGTACTATAGAGACTTTCTGATATTCCAACAATTATGAATTTTTCAATGCTATCAGAGTCTAAATATCTGGGATATGGTGTTAAACATAATTGGATTAAAAAAAGTATTTTTTGTACATTACCATATTGGGGAACTAATTTTATAAGGAATAATTTGGATGTTATACGCATTGAGAATAATTTCCTAGATAATATTTTTAATACAATTATGAATGTTAAAGGTAAGAGTAATGATAATGTCAAAGCAAGGATGGACATTAAAGAGTACTGCCAGCGAAAAAATTTAAAGTTAGTAACAACAACCGAAGGCAAAATAATGAAGTCTAAAGCACTATACTCTTTCACATTATAGAAAAAAAGATCAATATGTCAGTGGTTTAAAGGTTTAAAAATATCTGATGGCTATGGATCAAATATAAGCCGATGTGTTGACATGAAATCTACGAGGTTATTTGGACTTAAAAGTCATGATTATCACATAATTATAGAGGTTCTTCTTCCGATCATAATATGTATGTTACCCGATTACATATGAAATTCGTTGACTGAGCTTAGCATTTTCTTCAAAGACCTATGTTTATCTAAACTATGTGAAGTTGCTTTACGGAGGAGCGAGAATAACATACCAATCATACTCTGCAAGTTAGAAAAATTATTTTCCCCTGGTTTTTTTTATTATATGGAACATCTTCTAGTCCATCTATCTTATGAAGCTAGAGTTGGTGAACATGTACAATATCGTTGGATGTATTCTTTCGAGAAGTAAAACATATATTTATTAAGTCTCCAATATTTTTGAATAAATTTAGATAACATATTTTTATTAACTTGATAATTGTAATTATTTAATAGATATTTGAACAAGTTGAAGAAATATGTTAAGAATAAAGCACGACCAGAAGAATCGATATGTGAAGCATATTTATCTCAAGAAATCACTCACTTTTATTCTTACTATTTTGAGCCCCATGTAAGGAGTACAAGAATAAAAATTGATCGTAACATAGTCTTCGATGTAGAAGAACAATCACAGGCTACACTATCAATATTTAGAAGTCATAGAAAGTACAGTGGCAAATATATTGAAAGATTTCTGAACGATTTATAAATCAAAATAGCGAATTTATATATGCTACTGAACTATGAAGAAGTTGAGCCAATCTTAGAGTAAGTTCTTTCATAATGTCAATAATGAGTATTATTTATTTAAAATACTAAAGTATTATTTGTCATCAGGTATTTCGTAAGCAATTTGCCTCTGATAGATTCGAGAGATATTGAGCAAGTTGTTGCAAATGAATTCCAAACTTGGTTCAGTTCCTATGTGAGCTCATAAATTTTAAAATTAAAATTTGAATTATATCTTATTTATTACATAAAATACCAACATTTTAAAAGGAGAAATCGGGAATCGAGGCATTTTGGCTAAGAGAGGCGAGGCATAAGGCTCTAGGCGGATCGAGGCATAAGCCTCAAAAATTATAAAAAATAAAGAAATTACCACTCAACACTGAGCATGTACTGCTCCGTATCGAGAATTAAAGTACCGCTCAGTACAGAGCATGTATCGCTAGGTACCGAGCATGTACCGCTCGGTACCGAGCTCTACTGGCTCGGTACCGAGCATGTACCTCTCAGTACCGTGCATATACTGCTCGGTACCGAGCAGTACTGGCTCGGTACCAATCATGTACCGCTCAATACCGAGCGGTGGTGGCTCAATACCGAGCGTGTACCGAGCGATGCTGGCTCGGTACCAAGCATGTACCTAGTGGTACCGGCTTTGTCTCTTTCCGTCATGGCTTCACCTCTAGTTCGCCTTTCAATTCTCACAAAAAATACTAATACTTGAAAATATTTCTAGGTACAAAATCCTG
The DNA here is from genome assembly GCF_001605985.2 of Dendrobium catenatum. Taxonomy (NCBI): domain Eukaryota; kingdom Viridiplantae; phylum Streptophyta; class Magnoliopsida; order Asparagales; family Orchidaceae; genus Dendrobium; species Dendrobium catenatum. Next base: position 344,889 of record NW_021319112.1, on the reverse strand, counting down.
ATAATAAATATTTTGATAAAGGTTTGCAAGCACTAGTATGGGGTCCAATGCAAAAAGTAAAAACCTAGCCAATATATATAGTGAATGGGTTCAGATTTCATACCAAGTCATGGAGTGAAGGAAGAAAAATTAAAAATTATGGAGTATGTATTAGATGGAACACTCATGAAGAAGATGAGTATGATTATTACAGTACTCTGAATGAGGTTCTTCACTTGGAGTACCCAGGCGAAGATGAAAACTTTATATGCTTGTTTAACTGTCAATGGTATGATCCAGTACAGAATAGAGGCACAATGGTTCATCCTGCGTATGATTTAGTCGATGTAAAACATAGTAGAAGATATAGGAAGTTTGATCCATTTGTATTAGCAAGTCAAGCTATTCAAGTTTATTTCAGCAAATATCCCAGTGGTCGTAGAGATAAATAAGATTGGCTAGCTATCATAAAAACAAAAGCACGAGGAATAATTGATCAACAATACATTGTAGCAGCTGCACATCAAAAGGATGAGATGTCAAGTTATAGACCTGTTGAAATTGAGGAGATGCCAACTATAACCTCTAGTATTGAAATGCAGTTAAAAGACGTGAATAGTTCAACTAGCTCAGATGAAGATGAGAACGAGAATGAAAGTGAAGATACCGTGGAGAGCAATGAAAATAGTTTTGATTATGAGTAGTTTTTGTAATTTAGAATTGTAGTTTTTTAAATTTAAAATTGTAGAATTGTACTTTTTGTAGTACTTTTTGAATTCTGAGCAATAAAAATGTTAATTATTTATTTATATTCTATATTTTTATTTTTATAATTCATTAATTACTTCTTTTATTTATATTCTAAAATATTTATAATTATATAATTATACTTTTTTTAATTGCTTCTTTTTTTGTACTTTTTATATATTATAATGCTTTACTAATTACTTCTTTTAATGCAGATGGCTTCAGGTGACGATCATCCTCGTAAATAAATTTCCTCTAAGTTTCACCGGAAGAAGTTGAGTGTTACTCCTAACATAGCCTGACAGCCTAATGAAGGTGAGGGACCTTCAGTTCCACCGGTTCTACCTATACCACCACCACCCAGGAGCCAGCAGCAGTCCCGAGTGAGCAGGGTTAGGGTCAGTTAGATCCACCTGCTGTTGTAACACCACCCTACCTTGGCTACTTCCCTCCTCCCTCGATGAGTCCTCACTTTACTCTCCAGGTCAGGCACATGCTTCTCCATTATATCCATATTACCCCCACTATCATCTTAGGCAGCAGGTCCATCCACTAGTCCTCACCCTCCTTACCCCTACCCATATTATTACCCATATTTGGTGCAGCCAGAACAAGGTGGACCATCTAGACCAGTAGAGGTTGGTGTTGGGGATCATGCAACTGCAACAGATAAGCGTCAATACATTAAGCCTGAGTGTGATAAGTAAGTTCAGTTATGTTATTAAGTTGATTGTATTTTAATATATTATATGTTATTAACAAAAAAATTAACCTGCAACTTCAATCATTTAAGGCCACCTACATAGAAGATCAGGGATATCATAAAGAACAAATATTATGCTCCTTACTTATCCTGAAAGAAGATCCCAAAGGAGGTTAGGGATATGTGGTTTGGAGAATTTCAGGTATACTTATTTGGTATGAATTCAAATATTTGATTTAATTTATGCTAATCTTTTTTATTATGCCTAAATTTTTACAAAAAAAATTTAGGTGGTTGTCTGAGCATAACACGAAGATTAGAAGCAATTTTGAGAGGAGAGGAGCGACCCATCTCAGGGACATATTCAAGGACATTAGAAAGTCTGGGCAGTGTCCAATATGGACTAGAGAGGGCGTATGGGCTGATCTGAGTAGAGCTTAGGCGACCCCTGAGTTCACAAAATAAGAGAGAATAATAAGCAGAACAAAGCATCTGACTGAGGGGGTTTAAGAAGTTCTCTTCATACTGGTGGATCTGTTCCTCATATGGAACATAGACGATGACTGGTAAGAGCTTGAAATTAGTTTATAAAATATTTTTATGTTATTATAACTATATCTTATATTTTCAAAAAGAATTTCTTAGTCGGGAGCCAACACCGCTGGAGTTGCATATGAGAACTCATCAACATCAAGCTAATGATCTGTGGATTGATGAAAATGCTAAGAAGGCTCATGTTAGTATAATTTTTTGGAGTTTAGGAATAGAAATTTTTTATAATAAAACTAATTATAATATCAATATATTTTATGGATTTATTCTCGTAGGATGATTTTATAGAAGCTTGTGAAAGTCGTCAATCCACTGGTGAGGGATAATCTTCAGAATCAACCTAGAATTCTGAGTATCATACATAGTCAAATGTTGTTGGAGGAAGATAGAGGGGCAGGGTATATGGCTTGGGATCGCAAGGATATGCATATGATGGCAGTTCATCCACCTCAACATTTTTTGATCCAAGTGGAGCTGAAGAAACTGTAAGCCATAGGGTTGCAATGTTGAAGAGAGAGATATTGAAGAGATGATAAAGGTTCAAAATGAAATGCAAGCAGAGTTGCGATCCTACAGAGATGAAAGCCAAAGGAAGAAAGAACAAGAGATAGAGCATCCACATGCATCTCCAGACAGTGAGGATACGGACGAGAATTAGCACTTTTTTATGTTTGATAAACTTATGATCTGATTGTAAAGTTATTTGGTTGAACTTATTGAACTTAGAACTTGTGAATTTGGTTGAACTTGTGAACTTTGGTTATATTTATTATTCTGTTTGGTTTTACTTATGTACATATTTGTGATAATTGATTGACTATAGCGGCATGTTGCCCAAAATTGTTGTTATTGCTTTCTGTGCAGGTTTAGAGTTTAGGGTGAACCTCCATCAAATAGAGGGGAGGCTGTCATTTTTTTTCTAATGCTACAGGTTTCCGGCGGCCAACCAGCGGTTTAGCCACCAGAAACGACGATACCAGATGGATGATTGATGCCGCCGGTAATTAAATATAGCCGGTATATTTTCCAGCGGTCTACCGACGGTCTCCAGTGGTTGTCCGGCGACAAGCCGACGGTCATACCGCGCGACAATTCCTCTGGTTCTAATCACCGGTATGCTGCTGGTAAACTATACCGACGGCATACCGGTGGCTTACCAGCGGTTACCGACAGTATTTTTACCGTCGATGTAACAGCCGGACAGCCACTGGTAAAACACCGGCGGTTAAACCTCCGACCATAATAGGCGGTCAAACCAACGGTAAACCATCGGTGAAAAAAATCGCTGGAAATGAACCGCCGGTAAGGTTTTCCGGCACCCTTTTTACCAACGGTCTAGGAACCCCCGAAACGCTGCCGATTTTTTTTTAAAAAACCGTCGGAAATCATTACTTAACCGCCGGTCCAGGCCGCCGGTAATGGTTGAATCTCCTGTAGTGATAATTAGACCACATAAACTATGACACTTAGGATTACCCCACTTAACCATCACTAGCTACTACTTAGCATATAGTGTTGAATGCACGTGTTATCAAACATGTTCTTCAACATAATATTATCCCAAAAGTGGGTGATATGGTTAATATTACACCTTTTTTATCCATAGTTACCTATTATGGCATGTTTGAAATAGAATTAAATATATCAAACATTTAAACATACATTGAAATTTTGACCACCACTAATAGTTCTAAAGCCTTTTGAATATATATATATATATATACACACACGCACACATGTACATACAACTTCTTTAGTTAAAACCAGGGCATTAAAATGGATGAGGGGGAGGAGGTGATCAAGTGGTGAAAAGAGTACCAGCTCAACACCCTCATCAGGCACATTACTATCTACATGATAAAATGACTAAGCATTTTGCCTGACTTGAACTCATATTTGATTATCGCATCCGAGAGGAGACTTAGTGATGGGAATAAATGCAAAAAGACATGAAGAGGATCATAATTGGCTCTAGAAATAATTCTCCCTTCTTCATAGATTTTTTTAACACCAAAAAAAAGATATTCCATTAGAACAAAAAGAGGGGTATAAAAAGTGCAGATAAGAAAAAAAACTACTAAGCCTAAAAGAGGACTTAGACAAAGAAAACCAAAGAAAAGAACAACAAAAATAAAAGAGCAAAGAAAAAAAAAATCTCATTTGAAAATGAAGGATCCCCATGGTATTATAGAAGCACAATTCACCTAAGAAGACCTCAACAATGATTATTTGAGGGGCCTAAATCCCTGCCCAAGATCTCATCAGTTGCTCTTTTCTTCTTTCGAGGGTAGTGGTGACAAGCCCCAGTTACTATAGTTCTTTATGAAAGACTCTGTCTTTTCTTGGAGAGGTTTAGTCTGTTGTTGGAGATATCCTGCTGCTAGAATTTTTGAGCAGTGAATATAATAAGCTATGGGTTTGAATCAACTAACCTGGTAAAGTGGCATCTCATTTCATGACCTTTAGAAGTGTTGACGGGAAGATGGCCTTTCGGCTTAGGTCTTCGCCTGCTAGTGATGACATTCCAAGTTCCCAATTCTCCCATCTTCATTATTATTCTCATATAACTACAACCACTTGATGAGGATGTTGGAGTTTTAAGCAAGTTATGCACCTTTTGATATGTTAGGAGGGGGAGTAATGTGTTTTATTGAAAGTTATACTTGTATTGTGTTGTAATTATTTTTACTTACACTTTGCATACTTTTTATACTACAACTTATATATTGTTTCCATTTTTTTACATTTTAATTTGTCATATAACTTAAATGTTCTACATAAAACCTTTGATATAAAATTTTAATCAAAAATATTTTTCATATTTAAGAGGGAGTGATTATTAAATCTCATGTGTGGTGTACAAATTAGAGTTTTGATAATTACAAATATTATTTATTATGTTAATTTAAAATATATATAAGTGTGTAGGTTATTACATTTAAACTAATATTTTAAGTAAAGAAAAGATAAAGGATAAAGTGATATCTAATACATGGGACAAGAATCAGTACGAAAAATTAATTGAGCTTAAATAAAAACTGTAAAATCAAGAAAACAAGATCTTTAACAATAATGTGCAAGAAATTTATCATTTTAAGAAGTCTCCTTATGTAAGTATAGGAATATAGTGGCCTTAACAACCAAGCATACACACACACAAGTGAAAAATAAATTAAAATACATTTTTTTAGAGTTAATTAAAAAAATTGGTCTTTTGATTAATAAGACTATAAGATCTTGATCATCTTGTATGATAAAAAAGAAATTTTTTATAAATCAGATAATAAAGTGATATTAATTAATTAAATAATCAAGGATAAATTTTGCACATGAATAATCGTACTCTACAATTAATAGCATCATGTACAATCTGTGATTTTAAAATTAACCCCACTAGAATCAAATTTTCAAAAATAAGAATATTTAAATTTTAACTAACTATAATATTATATCATTTGTATTGTACAAATATTTAAGATTTTTTCCTATTTTTGGATAAATTTTGCCCATGAATAATCGTACTCTACAATTAATAGCATCATGTACAATCTGTGATTTTAAAATTAACCCCACTAGAATCAAATTTTCAAAAATAAGAATATTTAAATTTTAACTAACTATAATATTATATCATTTGTATTGTACAAATATTTAAGATTTTTTCCTATGTTTGGTCTGAAAACCAAGGAGTCGAATCAAAGTGAATTTTCATACAGTACAATTCATATAATACTGACCAAATAAAAAGGAAGGATGTTTATAAGTTCCCAAATAAAACAAGATAAAATAATATCCTAAGCCAACTATCCGATCAAATAAAAAATAGTTTTAAGGGTTTCAAGCTGATTAAACTAATTTTATTATACAATCCTTGACCCGTACCAAATCTAAGAGAGTTTTTGGAGGTTCAACACAGAGCTATCAGAGAGATTCTTTTAAAAGTTGTGAGAGCTTTATAAATGGGGTTTAGATAAAGAGAATAAAGAGGCATAGAAATAGAGAAAAAGATATATATATATATATATATATATATAAAGAGAGAGAGAGAGATAGAGATTTTGGGAGAATCCAAAAGGCTTGTGTGAGATATTCATCATAGTTGCTTAACTCAATCTATATCCTTGGATTCTATTGATTATGGCATAAATTCTTAGAGAAATTTCTTGGGAGAGTCTTGGTATTGAGACTCTAGATCTAGCCTAGGACACTAGAGTGTTAAGGCTTCTTAAGCGATGCAAGATAGTCCAGGTCTAGATAATATTGATCAAGCCTAAAAGGCTTGGGTTAAAGACTTTCCAAGGAGAGAAGTGACACAACGGTTTCTCCATTAATCCGTGAAGGAGAGAGGCTTCTCCAGCTTGTTGGGACAGAAAGGAGAGAGTTAGTGGATTTTGTTAAGAGAGAGCTTAAGGAGTTGATATATGTTAAATTGATTGAACTTCTATAAATCTAGTTTACATGTTCTTACTTTTATTTTTAATTCCTTCCCATTTGTTTTTTTTTTTTTTATATATTCTCATTTGTGATATTATTATTACATAAACATTTTAGATCAAAGAAAAATATTTAAAATTTTTAATAATATATTTTTGTTACCTTATTAAAAAAATTTAAATTATTATTGTTATTACTCTTATTCTGTGACTTTAGTCTTATCTAAATAAAAAAAATTATTTTTCTTATTTTTATTAATATATATTATGTTTTAGCTAAAGCATTTGTGAAACAACTAACACACATTCACATGGGAGAGTAAGAGATAAAAATAATTACAAAATTTTCAAAACAGAATATAAATTAATCTATGGTATATTATATTATATAATCTAGATCATATAATAGGATATGATAGTTAAACATTTTGTTAAGATCAATATAATTATAAATTAATTATTATGAACTACTTATACTATACATTACAAATCACATCATAATATCATGCTTGTCAGCTAAAGTAGCACTTTTCACTTTGAGTATACGAGGGATTGTTTATCTATTACTTATGAAGGAGAGGAGCTTCTTAACAAAGAAGTGACTGTAGGAGATAGTAGTGAATCATTGACTAGGATGCTCATGGGGTGAATATATCCATTTGTGTTGAACCTCATAAAAATGAATTTACATTGCCTTATTCTCTTTCTCTTTATTTCAATGTTATTACATTTTGCCCAGGTATATTTCATGCAATATAGATATTAATGTTGATAATCATGGCTTTAGATATTGCTTAACAATTTCTATGTTTCATGTTACTTTTATTATAGAGAAATTCATACTTATCATATGAATATATTTTTTTTAATATTATTTTTTATTCAAAAAAGCCTACCTCGTTGGTTTCTATATTTTAGTAAATTATATATATATATATATATATATATATAAAGTGTTTTAAAAATCAACAACACCAATTTGCACTCTCTTGGGAGTTGCCATTCACTTTCAATTAGTATCAAAGTGGTTGCTCTATGAGGAATTTACCAAATAAAGTAGACCCTATAATGGCAGGAGTTACATATCATAGCACAATACAAGGTTATTCCATCAACTAGCCTCCTCTGTTTGATAACATATCATTCAATTAATAGGAAGTCTATAAGGGAATATTTATTCACTCTATTGATTACTACATGTGAAACTTATTCAAAGTAGGTTACGTAGGACAAATAATTAGTAATCTGAATTTAAAAAGTTTTAATTCTTTGTTTTATCCACTTAAATATGAAGATTATATTCAAATATCTACATAAAAATTTTGTAAGGAGATTATGATAAAGTGTGTATTATATTTTAGGGGTGGACGAAGTTAAAAAAAAAAAAAAAAAAAAAAAAAAAAAAAAAAAAAAAAACATTTTTTAATTTGCTCATGCATAATAATAAATTATTACATATTCAGTCTAATAAAAATATCACTAATGTGTATACTAGATATATGAAAATAATTACCTCATTACATGTTTTAGGTCGAGAGTTTTTTAAACTAAGTTGGTGAACAATATTTTTAACTGTCTCCAAAAAACATTGGATGCCAAAGTTACTACCATGTCTATATTCAAGAATTTATCTACTTATTTGATCGACTTATTAATTCAATAACTAAGATCATTTAAACAAAAAAATAGTTACAAAATTGTGAATACAAGTGATAAGAAGAATGAGAAGTCTATTTCACTAAATGTAGTAGAATCAAATGACAGCACGATAAAAAAAAAATATATTCTAATGTTGATAATGCAATAGTGATAACATAAAAATTCAAATTATTCATGAAATTAAGACTGAGGAAGCACAATGAGAAGAAGATAAGAAAGGAGAAATGTAAAACTTATGTAAGGTCGTGTGTTGATCTTTTCATTTTTCTTATAGGAAGGCAGATCATATTCATTAGAAGTGTATTGAAATTACAAGCTCAAATCGAAGAGAAAACATAAAGAAAAAAGGTGAGGAAAAAAACAAAAAAGGAAAATAAAGAAGATGTCTAGATCAATCCAAACACTGAATCATATGAAAATGAGTCTTGGTAAAGAACTGGACAATTTATGCTTGATTGAAAAGGATGATTCAAAGACAATGACATCGAGTAAGTATGATGCATGCAAACTAGAGAGAAAAGCCAAGTTGGAGAACACAAGGACTAAATAAAACCAAACTCGATTCACTATAGCTTGCAAACAACCAAACAAACATTCAAATAAGCAAAAGTCAAATCAAACGAAACAAAATAATAACATAAAAATACTATCCTCAGAACAACCGTATAGCGATTTCCTCACATGCAACGAGAGTAGGAAAATATATGAAAATTGTGCTTAGGCTTGCAAACCGAGGGTCCACCACTGCAAAAGGGTCCAACGTCCTACTAAACTCCTCTGGAAAATGTCTCCAAATTTTAGCCAACAAACAACTTCCAAGATCTCAAGAAGTACAATACAGGTAGAGTGGAACTTACATAGAGAAGAAGGGGTTAGAAGCCAAGACAAAATAGAGAGGAGAAAAGGGGGTGGAACAAGCTCTCAAGATTTTTCAAGAGAAGAAACCCTCGGGCTTTTAGAAGAGACTTCGCTCAATTTTTCAACAACCTTTTCAAGCCTCAAATCAGCCCCTATATAGGAAGAAAGGGGAAAAGCAAACAACCACGCACCTCTATTCAAACCAATGAAAAGGAAGGAAATAGAAGGCCAAGAGTCATTCCAAACAGCAGTTGAAACGACATCCCAAATATCAGCCAAATTCATTCAAATCCAGCATACAAGGGGCAAAACCAACAGAAACCGAAGAGGCCAGGAAAAGGGGGGGGGACCCCAACAGGCTTTTCATGGGAACAACAACAGCCAGGGGAAGACCGAGAGGGGAAGCCATACGAACAGCAACAGCTAGCAGAAAACTGAGAAGACAAAGGGGAAGGGAAGATACACAAGTCCACTCCACAATAATGAGCTAAATATAGAAGAATACCTTTTTGATTTTATGAGTTAGGAAGTGTATTTACTCCACCAATTAATGAGCTGAACTTCTGCTCAAGAATTAATGAGCTAACACCAAGTAGAACCCAATTTTTAAGCTCAACACCAGGCATCCAAAGTCCAGACTGTAAATAGCCAATGCCCCAAACTGAGAACAACAAGCAGCCCAAAGATAAGAAGGACCCAAATGCAAGCAAACCCAAGGCTTGCCATGCCCAAGCACTTCCTACCATGATCATTGGATGCTCTCCATCATTGGATAGCTAATAAAAAAACATAAAACATAACTAATATTTTTCAAAATACATTAAAACAAAATAGACTAAAAATATAAATGCATCAATTCCCCCTGGTGGGAAAATCTTATCTCTTGATGAAAAAGCTTCCACAATCCTTTTATAAAGCTTTGGATGACACTTTTTAAGCTCATTGGCATCCATCCAAGTACAGTATGTCAAAGGACAATTCTTCCATTTTGCCAAGAACCTCATGTGTTCGCAATGTCGAATTTTAGTAACCTTGATATCAATAACATCTTCAACCTGTTCATCATAACTTAAAAAAGAAGTGGAGAGTAGTAAAATTTTAATTTCCACAAAATCTTCAGAATTTCTTTCATATAAAGAAATGTCATAAATATTAAATACAGGAGAAGTGCCAACAGTAGAAGGAAGATCCAAGAGATAAGCATTTGAGCCCAATTTTTTAGCACAAAAAGGCCTAAATTTCTTCCTGCTTAATTTTCCAAAAGTACTAACAAGAAATTGTTGGCGACGAAAGTAAGTCATAACCAAATCTCCTTTTTTGAAATAAACTTCCCTACAATGTTTGTTATCATCAGTTTTGTACTTAACATTAGCCATTTAGAGTTTTTCAAGAACTTGTTGTTGGACAGTTTTAATATGGTCAAAAGTTTCAGAAGCTTCAGTACTAATTTTATTTAGTATAAGAAAATAATTTCTAACTAAAATATGAGGTATAGGCTGACCATAAATGATTTCAAATCGATTTTTACCAGTGGAGCGATTAATAGAATTATTTTAAGAAAAATCAGCTTGGGGAAAAATCAAATCCCATTAGGATGGTTTCTCACATGCTAGGCATCTCAATAAGTTTTCCAAACTTCGATTGACAACTTTCGTTTGCCCGTCAGTATATGGATAATATGCACTGCTAAATTGAAGAGTAGTTTCTAATTTTGCCCAAAGTGTTCTCAAAAAATGACTTAAAAATCTAGTATCTCTATCAGAAGTCATTACAGGAAAACACGCGAATACCGTCGGATGTTCCAGCTGAATTTTTTGCATCGGTAAATATGGCGTTTATACCGGCGCATAATGTGCCGGAATATTAACGACGTTTATTCCGACGCATCTTGCGACGGAAACTTGCTGACGTCTATTACACCGGTAGTAATGTCGAAAATTAGCAGCTTTTCATTATTACCAGCGGAGTTTACGGCGGAATATGTCCGGCGCATTTACCGGCAGATAATACGCTGGCTATTTTAAACTCAATGACTTAAAATCGACAAAACGTGCGCCGAAAAAAGTTCTGACGTCCGGGACGCCGAAAAGTTCGTCCGTGAAAGCCCTATTCCATACACGACCCGTCTGGCTGCTCATTTCATTCCGGTCTTTCTCTCGCATATCCGGTGTCTCTCTCGTCACCCCAACGTCACCCACCCTAGATCGCCGTCGTCGAGTTTCGTAGACGTTCACGGGACGTCTCCGACGATCACCACTGTCATCGCCGGCGAAAGGAGATCGTTTTCCCAAAATTCGATCATGAGTTTCCGCCGCCTCCCGATTTTTCTCCGCCTCCAGATTTTGTCCTTTGTATGATTTTTTTTCTTCATGTTATTTCTTATTAGACATTTGCTAGATGATGCACATATTATATATTTTTTTTTGTTAATAAATGTTTAAAAATCATTTTGGATTCATGCCGGGTAGGTATATTATGGAAGCCATACTTTTATTGAGAGGTTTGATGGAGAAATATAGAGAGAATAAGGAGGATATATATATGATTTTTGTTGATTTAGAGAAAACATATGATAAAGTTTAAAGGGGAGTGCTATTGAGAGTTCTTACAAAAAAAAGAGTTAATAGCACTTATATTCAAATCATTAAAAATATGTATGCATGAGCTATTACTTGTGTTAAAACACAAGGTGGTTTGACAAAGTAATTTTTTATTTCGGTTGGATTACATCAAGGATAAGCCTTAAGTACATATCTTTTTACTTTACTCATAGATGTTCTCACTAGATGTTTATAAAAGGTTCAGCACAGTTACCAGCGTATGTTTTTGCTGATGATATTCTTCTTGTTGATAAGACTAGAGATGGAGTTGAAGGTAAACTTGATTTATGGAGGTCAACCTTAGAGTCTAAAGGTTTTCCCTTTAGTTTAAGGGAGATTTTTCTACCGCACAACAAGCCCGATGCAGTACAAAATATCCCCATCTATTTCCCCATCACTTGAATTCTACTGTTAATATCTCCATATATTCAGTTTTAGATCTACTCAAGCGAAAATGTTTATACAAAATATGTATGCATGAGCTATTACTTGTGTTGAAACACAAGGTGGTTTGACAAAGTAATTTCTTATTTCGGTTGGATTACATCAATTTTAAGCCTTAAGTACATATCTTTTTACTTTAGTCGTAGATGTTCTCACTAGACATTTACAAAAGGTCTGGCGCAGTTACCGGCGTATGTTTTTTGCTGATGATATTCTTCTTGTTGATAAGACTAGAGATGGAGTTGACGATAAACTTAAATTATAGAGGTCAACCTTAGAGTCTAAAGGTTTTCCCTTAAGTTTGAGGGAGATTTTTCTACCGCACAACAAGCCCGATGCAGTACAAAATATCCCCATCTATTTCACCATCACTTGAATTCTACTATTAATATCTCCATATATTCAGTTTTAGATCTACTCAAGCAAAAATTCATTACTTATCTGCTCTTATATGTAGGTTATGGATATTAGAAATTAAAGAAAATGGATGTATAATCGATTGTCTCAAGGATGAAAGACATTAATAGTGCACCTAAGACCAGATGATGTAATTGTTGATTTGTATCACAGAGGATTCATGCCATAGTATTGGTATTGTACTTCTCATGGTGAGTACGAGCCACATTTTGATTCTCAATGCGGTCCTTCAACAAGTACTAATGTAGCTGAGGCTGAAAATATCTGACCAAATCTTGAGAAATTAGTTCATGATCCAACTGGAAGACAATTTGAACAAAATACAGAAGAGTTATCGAATAAAGAGGCATAGAATTTTTATGATTTGTTTCATGCTGCCCAGCAACCAATCTGAAAAGAGTGCACCACTCACTCAGAGTTATCTGTTACTGTGAAGGTGTTAAGTATCAAGGAAGAATATAATATTGCTGGGGAATATTTTAATCAATTCATTGGGCTGCTAAAAAAACCAATACGACAGATAATTTAATTCCTACATATCTATATCGGACAAAGAAGTTAGTTTCAAAACTTAGTTTGAAATACACAAAGATAGATTATTGTGTCAATGGATACATGTTATACTTTAAAGAAGATTTCATAGAGATTGCATGCCATCATTGCAATGCATAAAGTTTTAAACCAAAATCTGAAAATAGAAGGAAGCAAAAGGATGTGTCTGTCAGTAGAATGTTCTACTTACCAATAATTCATAAACTACAATGGCTATATACATCCATGAGATCTGCTGCACATATGAGATGACATAATGATCACATTCTGCAAGAAGATGTTATCACACATCCATTTGAAGCAGAGGCTTAGAGACACTTGATCACACACATCCCACATTCGCGGCAGAACCAAGAAATGTCAGATTAGGTTTATGTGCAGATGGTTTTACTCCATTTAGTCAGTCTGCTACACCGTACGCATGTTGACCCATGATACTCACTCCTTACAATCTTCATCTAGAGTTGTGTATGACTACTCCTTATATGTTTCTCACACTTATGATTCCAGGTCCACATAATCCAAAAGTGAAGATTGACGTATTCTTACAACCGTTAATTGATGATTTAAGTTTATTATGGGAAGAAGGAGTAAGTACATATGATATCTCCACTAAACAGAACTTTACACTAAGAGCAGCATTACTTTGGACAATTGATGACTTTCTTGTATACGGTATGCTCTCAGGTTGGAACACTTCAGGAAAGTTAGCTTGTCCATATTGTATGGAACTTATAAAATCATTCACTTTAAAGTATGGTAGGAAGAACACTTGGTTCGATTGTCATCAAATATTTTTACCTCCAAATCTTCCTTTCAGGCGAAATAAAGAAGCCTTTACTAAAAATAAAATGGTGATGTTTTAACATCCTCCAAGATTAAGTAGTGAAGAAATTTTTGAAAGAGTCTGATTCATGCCCACCATAATGGATTCTCCATCATTAATTGAGTTCAGATTGCTAGGATGCGGTGTCAACCATAATTCGACCAAGAAAAGTATTTTTTGGTTGTTGCCATATTGGAGAACAAACCTGATTATACATAATTTGGATGTTATGCATATAGAGAAAAATATTTTTGATAACGTTTTTAATACAGTTATGGACATCAAAGATAATTCGAAAGATAATATAAAAGCAAGGATAGACTTAAAAGAGATTTGTAGGAGGAAAGCTTTAGATTTGAAAGATGGTGGAGGTAAAAAATTTTTCAAACCAAAAGCTCCATTCACATTAATTTTAGAGAAAAAATGAGCAATTTGTGAATGGGTGAAGACCCTACGAGTACCTGATGGATATTCTTCCAATCTAAGTAGGTGTGTTGACATAAGATCAGGGGGATTTTTCGGATTGAAAAGTCATGATTGTCACATCTTCATGCAATATCTACTATCAACTGCTTTTAGTTATCTGCCAGATCAAATTTTAAAATCCTTGATCAAGCTAAGTGTATTCTTCAAATATTTATGCTCTTTTAAATTAAATGTAGAGAACTTGATTCTTATGGAGTAGCAAATTCCTTTCATTCTGTGTCAACTTGAGAAAATATTTTCTCTAGGATTTTTTGACTCTATGGAGCATCTACCAGTACATTTACTATATAAGGCTATGGTTGGTGGACCTGTTCAGTATCGGTGGATGTATCCTTTTGAGAGATATATTAATAAACTTAAGAAGACCGTTAAGAAAGAATAAAGCACGACTCAAAGGCTCTATCTGTGAAGCATATTTAACATACAAGATAACCCAATTTTGCTCGTATTACTTTGAAATAATGTCTCAATCAGGTGAAAGTACAGCACCTCAAAATGTTGGTAAATCCTCTAATATATCTATATTCGGTGGAAGTGGTGAACCTGTAGGCGCTAGCACCGTGCGTTATTTGACCGATAAGGAGATAACATTTATCACATTGTATATCTTGCTTAACTGTGATGACGTTGAGCCGTATCTCGAGTAAGTATGAGTTAATTTATTCATATTTTCATTATTCTTATAAACTTTGTTCTAAACTCAAAAGTTTGTAGGAGGTTCATTGATGGTTTAAGAACATCAGAAGAATGAGTAGTCCAGAAGATAGTGGAGAAAGAATTCACTGCTTGGTTTAAAAATATAGTATATTTTGAATAATTAGTCTTAATTAGTTAGTTATGCATGCAATTAATATTAATAATAAAAACATCTTGTTCATTTAAAGGTACACACTGAAGACAATGATTCGCAGTATTCAGGGCTATTTGAGTTAGCTTGGGGACCAAATAGATTAGTTAAATGTTATCAAATATTTTTGGTCAATGGTTATGAATTCCAAACAAAAAATTGGTAAGAAGGTAGGAAGACAGAAAATTCTTGCGTATGTGTAAGAGGGAACACCCATATAGGAGATGATTCTGAATACTATGGGATATTACAAGAAATATTAGAGGTGGAATATCCCGGTCATAAGAATAATATGTATCTCTTCAATTGTGAATGGTTTGATCCAGTACAAAATAGAGGCACAAGAGTACATCCAATTTATGATATAACATAAGTAAACCGGGGTAGGAGATATGCAAAGTTTGATCCATTCATCATTGCTAGTCTGGCAACTCAAGTCTATTATGCTAACTATCTAAACATAATACGAGGAAAACAGGATTGGCTGGTAGTTATGAAGACAAAACCAAGGGGAGTAATTAAGAAAACTACTTCAATACCATCAGCACATCAAGAAGAGTTTATGTCAAATTTAAAAAATCTTCCAATCAATGTGGATGACCAAATCAGAATTAATGAGAGTGAGTTGCAGTTATAGGAGGCAGATTTAACCATAGAGGAAAGTAATGATGAATCTGATAGTGCTGAAAATATATCATCATATGAATGTGAATCAACAAATGAATAGTTAACATAAGGTAAATTAAATTTTTTTGTTACTTCACTACATTTATTTTATTATTACTGCATTGCATTTTATTTTATTATTACTACTGCGTTATTTTATATTATATTTTTGTTATAAGTCATGTTTCTAATAATTCTTATTTATTTCTGTGTAGATGGCTTCACATGAAGAGCCTAACAGAGGATTAATTAAAAATAGGTGCACCAAGAAGATCACTACAGTTGGACCACCTAGGACAATACGTATTAAGGGGACCACTTCGCCTCAGTCTCCTACACAGTCTTAGACTGCTACACAGTCTCAACCTGCTACACATACTCAGGCTACCACTCAGCCTACTACATATACTCAAGCTACCACTCAGCCTTCATCCACTCCTGGAGCTGGTAGCCCGCAGTTCTACTCAGCAGACCCCCAATTTCCTTCACCAGATCTCACACAGAGTATTCCTTTCTACCCATACTACCCACCCCCACCTTATGCTGGTGCCCCTCCTACTTATCCATATCCATCATATGTTCTACCATACTATCCCCCACCACCCCCTCAGCCTACTACAGGTGGACCTTTGACACCAGCTACACCAGCAGGCGATAGATGGTCGAATGTTGATAGCACCTGAGGGTGGCACATGCATACATTCTTTTTTATTTAAGCTAATGAACATATTTATTTTATATTATAAATTTTTCTCTACTAACCATATTTTTGTAGGTTCTACCCATCAAAACAACCGACATATAAAATATGGGACATTATACAGAGCAGGTTTAACGCTCCTTTTGTTTCTTGGAAGAAAGTCTCGAAAGAAGTCCGGGAAATATGGTCTAGAGAGTTTGAGGTATTTTTAGGTATTATTTTTTATGTTATGTCTAATTAAATGGTTTATTCTTTTTTACTTAAGCTAACAAACATATATATTCTATATTGTATGTATTTGAATGCAGAAAGATTTTTGTTGGCTCCCCTAGCACAATGACAAAATTAGAAAGAATTTTGAGAAGCGTGGGTCCATTCGGATGCGCGACATGTTCACAGACATTAGAAAGTCTGGCGAGCGACCATTGTGGATTGGAGAGACTATATGGGCTGAGTTGAACACTGCTTGGGGCAGCATAGAGTATAGCAGGAGGAGGGATCAAAATCGACAGAACAGAGCTTCTGATGTTGGGGTTTGGGTAGTTCCCTTTATACTGGTGGCTCCATTCCACATACTGAGGACAGAAGATGTTTGGTAATGAATTTTAAATGATTTTTAAATTTTTTTAATACAAATATTAATAGAATTCTCTTAATTCTAACAGAAAGAGATGCTGGGTAGAGAACCAACTCTTATGGAATTGCATAGTCACACTCATAAGCGATAGGAGGATCAACAATGGATTGATGAGCGAGCAAAAAAAGCCCATGTAAGTATATGTGTTTAATAATTTCTATTATTAGTTTAATTATATATATTTATATTCTAATTTAACAGGAGGAGTATACACGGCTTCGAGAGAGTCATGCCGCATCAGGTGAGCGCTCTTCTGGCGGCTTTGTGGAGTATTCTGAGTACAGCATCTGGTCGCAAGCCGTTGGAGGAATGCAACATGGCAGAGTTTATGGTTTAGGTTCGTAAGATCAGGCATACGAGGGGATGACCTTCTCTACTGCATCCAACTTTGCAGCCAGTTCACATGAGTCCTTACATAGTCAACAAATAATTACCCTTCAAGCAGAGCTAGAATAAGTAAGGAAATCACAAACTGATTGGCAAGTTCAGCTGCAAGCACAAGTTCAAATGCAGATACAGGAGCAACACAATCAGTTGTTGGATGAAATACACAAAATGAGAGAGTCGTTGAGTGAAAAAGATGTAGCTCCAGCTGAGGATGAGTCCACGGATTCAAAGTAGTTTAGTTTAGTCATATGAACTTGTTTAATTTTTTGAATCTATGTTATTGAACAATTTGTGATATTTTTAATATTAATTGATTGATGCTATTGAACAATCTATTTTAATGGATATTTATGTTTTTAAGTATATGTTGAAGTTCTTGAGATCTGTGATGTGTAGATATGTGTTATGGAACTGTTATTATATGTATTTGTATATGTTTGCAGGTGTGGAAATCTGATTATTGGCTGGGAAGGTAATTTTTTTGTTATTGCTACAGATTTCTGGCAGATTTGGTGTCGGAAATACGCCGGAAATGCGATACAACGAATCGGTGTAATGATGCCAGCGTTTTATTCCCACCGAAAATATCGGTAGAAATCGCGCCAGAAATAAGTTGTCTCTTTAGTTACGGCACACCTTACGGAGTCTTATCCACCGTAGTTTTTGGCGATTAAAGGGAGCCGGAAATAAGTCGTAGCTTTAGTTACGGCGAACCTTACGACGTTGTTTCCACCGGTATTTCCATCGAATGTGTACGTCGTAAATTTCGACATATATAATGCCAGAATAATCTTTTAAGAAAGGACGTTTTGGCTAACACATTTTGCGCTGGTAATGCGTCGAAGAGTGCGCCGGAAATGTTTCTGGAGTCTTATAAACATCGGAAGACATTTTTCGACGCGCACCAAACGGCAAACAAAATTCCGACAGAAATGCGCCAGAAACCAAGGATTTTCGTCATATTTTACGTATTACCAATACCGGGTTTTCCTGTAGTGAGTAAACGTGAGAAGAATACCATGAAGACATATAATTTCTTTAAAGAACAAATTGGCAATATATGAGGCATCAGAAGTTTTCTAGCAAGGAATAAAATGTGCCATTATGCTAAATTGATCTACAATCACAAAAATAGAATCAAGTTTTCTAGCAGTAACAGGTCCTCCCAAAATAAAGTCCATAGAGATATCCTCCCAAAGTTTATTTGGAATAGACAGAGGAGTATACAAATCAGTATTTTAAGAAGTTCTTTTAAAAGCATGATAGATTTTACATTGTTTCACCAGCTTAGTAATTTGTTTTCTCATATGAGGTCAGAAATACTTTTCCCCAACTAAAGCAATAGTTTTTCCCTGCCCAAAATGCCCACTCAATCCCCCACTATGAAGTTCATGCACAAGTTGTTCTCTTAAAGAATTTTTTGCTATGTAATGTCCAGATCCCTTAAACAAAAACCCTTGATGAATGATAAAATAAGCAGTAGGATTAGTTCCACAAGGAAGACAAGAATTCCAAATACTCTTAAAATCAGGGTCACTTGCATAAGTATCTTTCAAAAAATCAAAAGAAGTGATAGTTGGGTAAACAATTACTAACAAATGAGATCTCCGGCTTAAAGCATCAGCAACTTTGTTTAAAACACCTGTTTTATGTTTAATAAGAAAATTATACTCTTGCAAAAAGGAAACCCACTTAGCATGCCTTTTATTCAAATTTTTTTGAGAGTCTAGAAAATGTAGTGCTTCAAGATCCATATTTAAGACAAATTCCCGTTGAATAAAATAATATCTCCAAAATATCAAAGCTTGAATAATAGCATAAAATTCCAAATCATAAGCATAATATTTGGATCAAGCATCATTCAATTTTTCACAAAAATAAGAGATAGGTTTTCCCTCTTGACTAAGCACAACACCAATACCAACATGAGAAGCATCACAATCAACTTCAAAAATGTTTTCAAAATTTGGCAAGCTAAGAATGGGAGCTTGACTCATTTTTTCTTTAATAATTTCAAAAGTTTGTTCATCTTGAGGTGTCCACCTAAATATTCCCTTTTCTAAATAATCAGTAATAGGAGCAATCTGAGAACTGAAGTTCTTAATAAACCTTCGATAAAAAGAAGCCAAACCATGAAATCCTCTCACTTTACTTATGTTTTTAGGAGTGGGCCAACTTTGAATTGCCTCAATTTTTATCAGATCAACTTTTATCCCCTCAGCAGAAATAATAAAACAAAAAAATGTTAACCTCGAAGTTATAAAGGAACATTTTTAAGATTGATGTATAACTTTTGTTTCCTTAGAGTTTGCAACACTTGCCTCACATGATTAAAGTGCTCAGAAGGATGAATACTGTAAATCAAAATATCATCAAAATAAACCACAACAAACTTTCCAATAAAAGATTTCAAAACATGGTTCATAGTTCTCATAAAAGTGCTCGGAGCATTTGAAAGCCCAAAAGACATCACAAGCCATTCATACAAACCTTCTTTAGTTTTAAAAGCAGTTTTCCATTCATCCCCAAGTCTTATTCTTATTTGGTGATACCCACTTCTCAAATCAATTTTGGAAAAGATTTTTGCACCACATAACATATCTAGCATGTCATCTAGCCTAATAATAGAAAATTGATATTTAATGGTGATTTTATTTATTTCCCTACTATCCACACACATTCTATGTTCCATCTTTTTTAGGACTTAATAAAGCAGGCACATCACAGGGATAAACTTATTTTAATCAAACAATTTTATAATAAATCAATCACTTTCTTAAAAAGTTCAGCATGCTCAGTTGGACTCATCCTGTAATGAGGAAGGTTAGGTAAGTAGCTCCAGGTATTAAATCAATATGATGCTGAATATCTCTCATCGGTGGCAAACCTACAGGTAGTTCCTCAGTTGATATATCACAAAACTCATAATCGAATTTCGGTAGGAATTTGAAGAATAGAATTAGTTTCCTTTCCCAAAACCAAGTAAGCTACTTCAGAGTGTTTCAAATCATTCCTATTCAAAAGCAGTTTAAGAGTGTTTATTTTGGCAACCTTGTTATTTTTAGCACGTGAATTAGGCATATATTTTTGAGGATAAAGAGTGAATTTCTTATTATTTTGAATCAAAGTATAAGTGGTTTTTTCTCCGTGTGAATAGTTTTGTTATCAAATTGCCAAGGTCGACTCAACAAAATATGACAAAGTTAAAGAGGCACCAAGTAACTTAATCTTTAAAAGACCCCCCAATTGTTAAGTTGACAACACATTACTTTGTGATTGGAACCTCACCTCCCTCCTTAAACTAAGAGATTTTATAAGATTTGGCAAGTTGTTTGGACTTTAACTTGAGCTTATTAACCATAAGTTGTGACACAAAATTTCCAGAACTTCCACTATCTATCATAAGAGTGCAGATTTTTCCATCAATCGTGCAAGTTGTTTTGAAAATATTTTTCCTAAGACACATATCCCCGTTGTCAATTTTAGTTGTTAAGACTTGTCGTATTAACAAAAGCACATCACCTTCATCTCCCTCAACATCAACTTCCTCTAATTCAATGTCATTTTCAGTTTCAGCTTTGTTTTCTTCATCTTCCTTTACCTTTTCATCGTTTTCAATGAAATTATTTCTTGGTGGGTTGTTTTTCCTACATGTGCAGAAAGATGACCATAAAGCCCACATTTGTAGCAAGGTCCAATTAATCTAGGTTGTTTAGAAGGTTTAGATCTCATAATTCCCTTTCCTTTATCGACGTTTTAATTTTCAAAAGACTTAACTTTAGTACCCAATGTTCCCACAGAAGTTTGAGATTGATTTTTTAATTCCGCCAATTGGTTGTCATTTATAAGTTTATTATTTTGTTGTGACCCCTTTCCCTTTGATGTTTCTTTTCAAGTTTTAATGCCATTCGATATGCCTCATCAAGTTTTATTATATGATGCAAATTCAGTTGATCCTGGATTGTCCACTTAAGACTGTTTATATACCTTGAGACATTTTTCTCTTCATATACATCTAAATCATTTCTTGATTGAAATTTGTAAAATAGTCAGTGTATTCTTCCACAGATTGAGTTCCTTGTCGCAAATTATTAAATATTTGAAATAGTGTTCGTGCGTGATTAGAAAGTAAGAATTTTCCCCGCATTTTTTTTCATTCATTCCTAGTTTTGTATCTTCTCTTTCCCATGCCTAACTCTATTATTTTGTAATTTTTTCCACCCCGTAAGAGCATGACCATTGAGTTTTAAACTTGCAAATTTACTTTTCTGTTTTCAACAATTTCTTTCCAATATAAGAATTGATCCTTTTTTTCAATCCACTCGAGAAATATATGAGGTTAAATGTAATTTACCCTCAAAGTTGTGAATATCAATTTTAATCCCAAAATCCCAATTTCATTGTCTCCTATTTTGGTTCCTAGGGACTTCTTATTCGCTTTTAGATGTTTGGACATGTTGCTGGTTAACATTTAGATTAGCAAGGGTGTTAGCCATTTTATTCATCTGATTGTGTAAGTCCGCTAATTGTGCATCACATTTTGCCAATCCACCAGACTCTTAGCCATTTTAGATTTCAAAAGAAAAAAGACTCACCAACCAAGGATATTCTAACTCGCTCTGATACCAAGCTTGATACGTGCAAACTAGAGAGAAAAGCTAAGTTGGAGAACGCAAGGACAAAATAAAACCAAACTCGATTCACTATAGCTTACAAACAATCAAACAAACATTCAAATAAGCAAAAGTCAAAACAAACGAAACAAAATAATAACATAAAAATGCTATCCTTAGAACAACCGTCTAGCAATTTCCTCACATGCAAGGAGAGCAAGAAAATATATGAAACTTGTGCTTAGGCTTGCAAACTGTTGGTCCACCACTATAAAAGGGTCCAACGTTCTACCAAACTGCTCCGGCAAATATCTCCAAATTTCAAGTTTTCAAGAAGAAGGATACATATGGAGTGGAACTTGCGTAGAGAAGAAGGGGTTAGAACTCAAGATGAAATAGAGAGGAGGAAAGGGGGGTAGAACAAGCTCTCAAGCTTCTCCAAGAAAAGAAACCCTCAAGTTTTTAGAAGTGACTTTGCTCAATGTTTCAACAACCTTTTCAAGCCTCAAATCAGCCCCTATATATAGGAAGAAAGGGGGAAACCAAACAGACACCCACCCCTATTCAAACCAATGAAAAAGAGGGAAATAGAAGGCTAAGAGACATTCCAAATAACAACTGATAAGACATCCCAAATATACACCAATTTCATTCCAATCCAACATACAAGGGGCAGAACCAGCGAAAACCAAGGAGGCCAGGAAAAGGGGGGGGGACCTCAATAGGCTTTTTATGGGAACAATAACTGTTAGGGGAAAACCTGTTGCCAATCTATTTTCATGGATTATGATTTTGATGATAGCAAACACTCATATTTTTCTACGACTGCCTTGCCTACTGACATTTCAGGACCACAAGATCAGAGGGCAATCGAAACCAGCTCAAGATTAGGTAGACTAGGTTTGAGTCAGTTTGTAATATACCTTTTCACATTCTTGAGTCAATTGCAATCTTTGTGGTGCCTGATGCTAAGTAACCTTGCACACACACCCCTTAGGAGAATTTCTGAATGTTTCTTAGAGTTTAATGTTTTTGGTAACATTGGCCGGGCTGATATTTATATTGGCCTGGACTATCGGTTCAAAAATAGAAACCCTAATCAGGGCATCATGATTAAGGCAACCGTCATTAAGCCGATCGGCCTAGACGATGTTGTATCGACCAGGATGATAGGCTCAAATCAGAAAGAATCAGCCGCCATGATCTATTTAGGTATTCTTTATTTTAGGAAATCGGCCAGGACGATATACTATCAGCCTGGATGATGCAGTACAATTATGCCTAAATTGATTTTGTAATTAAAAAAAGCAATTAAGGCTGATTGCACGATCACATCGGCTGGGTCGATCGCATGATCGGCTGGGACGATGGCGTGAACGATTGATATCAGCCTACTTCAATTCAGGGCGATGTCCAGGACGATTTGGCTCGGATTTGAACTAATCAGCCAGGATGATATCCTATCAGCCTCGACGATGTGACCAAAATTAATATAATCATCCCAAACCGACCGGGCTGATTGAACAAAATTTATTCTGATCGGCCAGGCCGATACCATTATCGGCCTAGACGATAAAGTCGGTTTGTATAAAATAAGAGCTATTCCAAAGCTCTTTTATTTAAGATCTCTTGCTCTACCTTAGAGGAGATCTTTTAATTTTGTTTTGACCTGAAAAAGCCTAGAGGAGAGGGAGAGAGAGGGAGAGAGAGAGAGAGGATTTTGTGAGGGGGAGCTTGTGAAGAGAATTCACAAGTGTTGATCCAAGTATTGTTCCACTTCTTCTTCCACTAGAGTCTCTTGTTCTTGGAAGGGTTGAGAGAGGTGAGCTTCAACAATCGATCAAGGTTCTTTGCCTGTTTTAGGAGTAAGCAAAAGGAGTTGGGTTCTTTGCCTCGCCGGGGTTGGCAGAAATGAGTTTTTGTGAGGGCTTCTCCGCCTTGCTGTGGGGTGAAAAAGGAGAGTCACTTTTGTAGTGCAATACTCGGAGGGCGCCTCCGGGGAGTGGATGTAGGTCGAGTTGACCGAACCACTATAAATTCTTGTGTTCTTTTTCTACTGCTTCCGCAGTTATTTTTACACACTTTGATTTACGTTGTGGTGAATCTTGGTTTGAGTTTTGTGTTTTAATTGTAAGAATTTTTAAAATACCAATTCACCCCTCTCTTGGTTAGTCTTGGGCAGGTTCATAGGCCTTAACATCCCTAATGAACTTTCAAAATCGAGAGGGGAAGTCACAGGAACAACAACAGCCAGCAGAAAACCGAGAATACAAAGGGAAAGGGAAGAGACACAAGTCCACTTCACAATAATGAGCTAAATATAGAAGAATACATTTTTGATTTTATGAGCTAGGAAGTATATTTACTCCACCAATTAATGAGCTAATCTTCAACTCAAGCATGAATGAGCTAACACCAAGTAGAACCCAATTTTTAAGCTCAACACCAAGCAGCCAAAGTCCAGCCCGTGACAGCCAAGGCCCTAAACCGAGAACAACAAGCAGCCCAAGGACAAGGACCCAAATGCAAGCAAACCCAAGGCTTGCTATGCCCAAGCACTTCCTACCATGATCATTGGATGCTCTCCATCATTGGATAGCTTATAAAACACATAAAATACAACTAATATTGTTCAAAATACATTAAAACAAAATAGATTAAAAACATGAATGCATCAAAGTACATTTCTCATATGAAGAGCTACTTCACTGAATAATTGCTTATTAGTTTTAAATCCTTGCAACAACAACACCACCAAGTCTTTATCCCATCACGTAAGGTCAGGTATAGATGAATAATTTTTCTCTGCTATGTCCTATTAAAAGTCAAATTTGAGTATAAAATTAATAAAAAAATTGTTATTTTTAATACTTTCTAACAAAGTCTTTTTAGGTCTACCTCTAAAGTTTTAAACAAAGGCTAGATCAAATACCTCTCCTAATAAGGTTATCAAATGGATGACATTTTATGTGATAAAAAATTCTATGGCAGCTCTCTCAAATCTTATCTTCAATTGGAGGCAGTTAAAACATTTCATGTTCATACTCATTTGGCATACTATCTATAAGTGTTAAGCCACTCATCCACCTGAACATCCTATCTCTACAACACTTTATAACTTAATTTTATGATTCACTTTTAATGGCCAGCCTTCTATGCTATAAAGCATTGGATGTCTCACTAACATCTTATAGAATTTTTACTTAAGTTTGAAGGGTACTTTTCCTTCACTTTAGGCTTGATGGATTCCTCCATTTCAACCATCCAACTTGAAATATATGTACTAATAATAACCTAGTCTATTTCACCATCACTTTAAAACTCAAGAAATCTAAAACATGTATTATTTTCAATGACTTGATCACCAAAACACATTATCCTCGCTAGATCTATTACTACTAAATTAAAACTCCATATATTTAGCTTTAAATTTACTCAAATAAAAACCTTTAGACTCTAAGATTGACCTCCCTAATTTATTTTTTCTTTTAACTCCCTCACTAGTCTAAATAATAAGAAGAATATCATTAGCAAAAAAGCATACATTAAGGTACATCATCTTATAAATATTTAGCAAGATCATCCATGACTAAAACAAAAATATATGGGATTAAATCTGATCCTTGATGTAATCCACAAAAAAATATATATTTTAGGAAAAGTAACAACTAAAGCATATAAATCCTTAATGACTTGAATATTAGCAATATTAACTCCTTTCTTTTCTAGAACTCTCCAAACCGCTTCTCTCGAAATTTTATCATATGCTTTGTCTAAACCAATAAATAGTATATGCATATCTTCTTTGCTCACTCTATACTTCTCCATCAAACCTCTCAATAAATTGTATAGGTTTCATAGTAGACATACTCAGCATGAATTCAAATATATTTTAAAAATATTAGTATAACATTATAACAAAAAAAATAATATATATATATATATATATATACATATATAACAAATGCTTAATTACTCTCTCCCATGATTTTAATGTATGAAATATTAACTTAATTCCTCTATAATTCATATTCTTATGCATCACCTTTATTTTTAAAAATAGGAACCAATGCATTCCTTCTCTACTCATCTCACATCTTTTGTCTTCAAAATAATATTTAAAAATTTAGTATGCTGAAAAATTCCATCATCTTTAAGCATTTCCATATCTCTATAAGAAAATCATTAGGTCTAACTACTTTTTTACACTTCATTTTCTTTAAATCCTCCGTAACATCAATTTTACTAATACAACAATAAAAATAAAAATCTCTATTTTTTTATCATGTTAAAGTCACTAAAGTCAATGTATTATTATAATCTTCATTGAAAAACTTATCAAAATATCTCATCTATATTTGTTGAATATCCTCATCTAAGAAAAGAACTTTTTTTATCTTCATCATTAATGCATTTTTACTTTCTTTTGATTCTTTCTTCTCCTTTTCTTTGCTTAGCTAACTTATACTGACATATTTGTCCCTCCCAAGTATCTAATCTATTACATAAATTCTAAAAGATAATTTTTTTTTTTGCATTACATATTACTTTCTTAGACTCCATATGGTCTCCTCTATATTTTTATCAATTTTTTTTTTTACTTTACATCTAAATCAATTTTTAAAATAAACTTCTTTTTTATCTTTTAGTTTATATTTTAATTCTACCACAAACTATTTTACTATTGGATATTTTCCTATTGATAGTCGAAGCGCATACATTGTAACATTCTTAATATCAATAGCTATTTTTTCTCACATAACATTAGTTTCCTCATGAACAACAAAATTTTGAATTCTTGAATCTTATTCTAAAAAAGATTCTTATAAGCATTTTTTAAATACTCTCATCTAATTCTATGATAATATTTTACACCATTTTTCATATTCCACCTCTTTAAGTTAAAGTCCAACACCAATAAGCAATGCTAAGTTGATACACTTTTACTCAAAATGACTTTATAATCTTTGTAATCTACACTATTCATTTTTTCTTTTAAAAAGATAATCAATCCGAGCTTTACTATATTCATTCTTATATGATGTGAAGCTTCTCTTTTTTTCTTAAATAAGATATCCGCCATTAAAAATCATAAACTAAAGCAAAATCATATATGATCATAACACCTATATTATTCGATCCAAACTAATAGCCACCAAGAATATTTTTATAATCTTCTACCAATATACCAACAAGTCCATTAAAATCCCCTTCAATTTTTTTTTGATGAGATATTATTTATATTATAATTTTAAATCATTTCAAAATTTTAAATTTAAACACAGAATAAGCACTCACATTATTAACAATCATAACATCAATAACAATCTTTAAAATTATAACTCTATCTTTAATTCTAGTAATTTCTACATTCCTTCAAATTCCTATCCATAATCTCACATACACCAATCCTATATCATAGTTTAAATCTAAATATACCTTCAATTCTTTTTTTACCTAGTATGTGTGATCATAGAACTGTGATCTAGATTAGTAAAACATAAATTCAATATTTAAGGGCTAAGCACATTAATATTTGATACATTTCATTTGAGATCACATATCAAACAAAGTTAAGAACATTTTGCTTATGGATGTGGATGTTGTAGACAAAAATAATAATAATAAAGTTATTGATATGATAATATTATATTCTTATCAAAATTCATGAGAATAAATAAGAAAAAAAAAGTCAAAAATAAAAGGCACTTTAATCTTATATAAACTTATGCCGTAATATCCACGATATACTATGTAATTGAAGTTATATTAGATTAAGAGAATATGAGTTACTCTATGTCACAATGAAACTAAACTCTTTTAAGATTAATTACACTTTAAGATACCTCCAATAGTAACTCTTAATAAGTAAAAAATCCTTTTTTTTATTTGAGTTAATTATTAAAGGAAATATTATAATTCAAAGACTATTGATAATAGTAGCATAATTTATGCTCAAATAAATCAATTTGCAAGGTAGAGAGTAAACGACTTTAACAAAGCAAGATAGACATCTTTTCACATAAACTGATTTCCCTAGCAAAACTCATTGAATCATCAAAAACACAATGAATGAATACAATGGTCTTAAATGGATAGCGGGTGAGTAGGAAGTCCAAAAAAGGAGTTAAAATAGCTTTTAGTCATGACTTCATGGATCCATCAACCCCTAACTATCATACTTAAAATCATTTTATTTAGAAAGAAACCAACCCAACTCAACTATTTGATACTTTTTCAACGAGCAAGGAAATGTATCATGAAGAGAGCTTCATGATCCCAAACTAATAAAAGAAAACTTTCCCTAGACAGATGAATTATAAAATGTTGATTGGAGAAGATACAAGACTTACAATCTCTAGCGATGTAGAGAATTACCTATGAACAAAAACTAAATTATTAAAACAATTAGGTGCAACCAAAACTACCTAGCATATGAAGATACCCTTCGGTTTATTAAATTCCATGCCGGTTAAAAGAGTTCTATCCTATAGACCATGATATATAATGTGAAATTATCTGACCATGATATGTTATATAATGCTAATTAATAACTTAGTACCCTAATCTAATTATCTGAAATTTTAAAATAAAAACAGTTAAATTAAATGTAGTGGAATCACTAATTACTTAAAAAATATAAATAGTATATATTTGGTATGAAACAAAAATAGCCACTATTTAGAAATTGCCAATATGCTCTGCAAGTTTTTATTCATGGTTCTTAAATTATAAAAAACGACACAGGAAGTATAATACTATCACTTTTTTTATACAAAATAATCAGGTTATATTTAATTGCCAAAAACTTGCAGAGCATCAATTACAGTAATTGCACCTGGACTCACGAGAAGAATGCACGAATTTAGCTTGTTAACTGGTTCCAGCATCAAATTCCTTCAGCATGTTTGATAGAAGGCTATTTATTTCTTTGCTTTACGATTAAGATAGCGTTCACGGGCTGCCAGAATTCTACTCTCCATGGAATCACCTATGCTTTTGCTGTTTCCTTCTGCGTTGGGTGGCGGAAGCTGTTTGTTCTCTTGTTCAATTTTTCCACTCTCCAAAGCGCCACTTCATGATTGATGATTACAACAAATAAAACGCAAAATTAGAACAGCGTAATAAAAAATAATGAAATTTCAAATGCAGAAAACTTGAGCTTTCTCTGGCAAAATGTCAGAAATATAAAAAAGATATGGACTCCTGAAGGATCTCTTTGATTTGTTGGAGAAGGTTTTGACTAATACCTCAGCTTGTAGATATCCATCTTCTCAAGCTTCTTTAAAATAGGTATCACCCATGACATATCTACTGCACATACATTCCTCATGAAGGGGCGAGAAGTACTTATTAGTTCATGGTAGACAACATAGTCTGGTAACCTACCATCTTCATTAGCTTCCAGCACTGAAGATGGATGAACCTGCATTGTGTGCAAAAGATGTAAATTAAATTATGCTTGGTGCATGCTGGTTGAATATTTTTTAAATAAACTTGTAATGAGTATTGTTGCAGGCTAAAAAATTCGTGGTGGTAGATCAGAGAACATTTTACATACTAGCATTTGCACGAATGTCCATCACATAAATAGATAAATGTGAGACCTTGGGAATACCAGAGATTTTTTTACATGAAAAATCAAGAAACGGAAAAACCATGAATTTTTGCCCAATTAAAGAGATTCCACTATGTATATGTGAATTAAAAATGTTGCTCAATACCCCATATTGGAGATGGTAAAATTACAAAGAGTTCAGGAAATAAGTGCAACTAGTGGCAGTGAACGTCTGGAGGTCGCGAGTTTATAGTGATAGTCAACTGGCATTATATTTGATGATGGCGATCAAGTGAAAACCGCTCAGCTAAAGGCAGATAGCGGAGGTTGGCATGCGACCAGGTCAAAGTCTAACTACGATTTGTAGGTTGAAAGCCTTGTAGCGGTGGCGAGGCAGAGGACCGGTGATCAGCGGCCAAGAGGAGGTTCAACGAAGATGGGTCAGGCATAAGACCTATGAGGGTTTCTGAGCAGAAGTCAAGCAGTCGACAGTAACGCTTAGGTCCATCGGTAATCAGCCGGGCGAAAGTTCGACGACGGAGACTAGGTGAAGGTCTGGCAATCGTTGGTCAACGAGAGTTTGACAGCATTGATCGGATGACAGAGATCCGACGACGACAATAATTCGACGAAGATTTATTGTTGCTGGTGCTCAGTTAGAGCTCTAGGATTATTCAGAACTCAAATCTCTCTCCAAACTCTACTAAAAAGTCTCCCTCATATATCAAGTGGGGCCTACTTATAGATTATTAGAAGTGGCATGTCCCATAAATATATAAAAAAAATCTCATTCTAAAACTATTAAGATTACTCAAAAGTAAATGAAGAGGCTCCATTTGGCTCCAAAAGTGTGAAAATTGAATCTACAATCTAAAAAAATGGTGCAAGGATACAAAAAAATGTCTAAATTTGATTGTCCAGACCAAAAAGATGGTCATGAGGACAATAAACAAGTCCAAGCCGAAACACTAACTTGGGAGCACACACCCCTACCAAAATTCAAAAACAAAAATTGCTTCTAGAAAACTTATTCAAAAACATAAAATACTTTAAAAATATATAAAAAAAATTCAAGAGATCTTTTAGAGAAGGAAATAAAAATATTCATTTTTTCCTTTTTATTTTTTATCTTTTAAATTTAATTTTAGGCTTAAAAATTTCTGAAAAAATTAGACATTTTAAAAACTTTTTGGTAATTCACCCTTCAGAAATCTATAAATAACCACCTTGGGGTGTGGGAAAAGGCATCTCTCTTGTGTTGGTTCAAATTTTCTTCCATAAATTGATAGAAAAGCGAACCGACAAAAAATTTGAGACCGTCAACAACAATCAAAGCCCCATCCTCTTACGCAGGCTCCAGTTTTCTTTGAGAAAATAGGAAAACTATCCGGCAAGAATTGAATATCATCAATGACGATCAAATTCTAGTCCTCTTATGCTAGGTGATTGTTAACACGAATTAAATATCATTGGCGGTCATCAAAGCCTTGTTCACTTATAAAAACTACAATTCTCCATCGTTAAATGAAGGAAAAACTATCCGATAAGAGTTGAATATTTTCGGCGATAATTAAGGTCCGGTCATTTACACAGGGTGATTGTCAACAAGAGTTGAATACTAATGGCAGTGATCAAAGCTCGATCTTCTTACGCAAGCTCTAGTTCTCCCATGTAAAAGGAGAGAACAATTGTCCGACAAGAGTTGAATATCATCGATGGCAATCGAAGTTTGGTACTGTTATGCAAGCTCGAACTCTTTCCTATTAAAGGTGATGATAACCATGGGGGAAAGTGTCATCACTAGTGATTAAAGTGGTGGTGTGGATTCATCAAGAAGGACGCGTCCTTCCTAGGAAAAATATTTTTTTTCTAGGACATTTACGCTCTTCACACAATTATTCTTCTTGTCTATATTAATTTAAACTTTTTCCCATTGAGTTTCTTATAGTGGAATTATATATTCCTTGAATACATCATGATATTTTTTTATGCTTCTTTAGATTGTGGGCCGACAGACACATCAAAAGTCACACAACCTATTCTCGAAGTGTTGGAGCAAGAACGAGACTTTGAGAATACAGAAATAAATAGGGTTTTCTTCTTGAACTTCCTTTCTTTTATTGGATCATACAACCATCTCATGGTCTTCCAGGTTGATGATAGGAGAAGGTCGACTGGAGTGAAATCGATTGATGATATTGCATCCGCTAATACTTTGGATGGCATGACAATTATTCATAAAAGGTTTTATCTACCCAATGACTTCATGATTGTTGCCCTTAAAAGGTTTAACCAAACATGGGCTCCATTACATGGGTTCATTATAGTATATGAGATGACATTACGTATATAGGATTACTGTTTCCTCCGGCTCCAAAGTTGCTTGAGCTTTTCATTGTGAGTGGTGTCTCTTTGCACCAATTTTTGTGTAGAGTTATAAATATCATCATAGGCTTGACAATGTTCCTACACTTGATAAGTGGAGTACATAGGGATGTAGAGAGGATGTACTTCCTTGATAGCTAATATTGTTACCCTTGTTTCAAATAGTGGGATCCTACACTTATCCCTTGAAGATATATTTAAAGAATGTCTACACCGAACGACAATAGGCAAATAAAATGATGAATTATCACAAACTTTTTCTTCTCTTTATTTTGCTTTATATTTTTTAATGTAATTGTTTCCCATTACAGATGATTCAAATGACGGACTTGGACGAAGTTAGATTAGTGGAATTTAGATTATGTGAAAGTTAAATATCTGAAAGTAGAGTATGAGTGAAAGTTAGGCAAAGGTTAAATAAACAAGAGCCTTGAAAAGCCAACTGGCAGGGAGCAAAGCTACACTGGTGACAATGTCTACTTATCTTTCCTTGCAACACCAAGAAGTTGACCATTCTCGTGATGAGTTAATTGAGGCGTGGGAAAAAATCATCAAAATATAAAACAAAAGTGGCAGCAGCGAAGAATGCTCTTCACGACGACGTTGATAAACTCGCCTAACTGGCGGTTGTTGATCGTCATCATCTTCAACGTCATCATAGTAGGTTTCATCATTAGCATTGGCGTGTCTCACCATGTAGACCACCTCCATGTCTAATGTGTTATTTATTTCTTTCAATTATTCTTCTAGATTTCCCTCCATAAATTCATCAATGTTTTCTTCATTATTTTCGTCCCCTTCAAGGTATTCTTATATATTTTCATCATCTTCAAGGAATTCCTCTTCTTCAATGTTGTCTCCCCCTTGCATATTTCCTTCCTCTTATAGTACTTGGATCTCCGAGCAGCGCCTCCACTGGATTTCAGGTTCTTGGTTAGGCACGGGGACTTCTTCAACCAGCGGACTGCTGTCAAAGTTGGTTTCTTCTTTTGAAGTGGATGGAGGGCAACGGTATCCCCTGGAGGATTCTCCAAGGTGTCTACCGTCTGGAGGAATGCCATTATGGGACCTTTTTGGGGCCCACTTCTGACGTTGTTCGTAGATGGGGGAGGATCTCTGGGAAGCCTCACCGGATGTCACGCCCAGATCAGTTCCTCTTTCTCTTCTATCTTTCTCAATTCTTCGAGGCTTTGGCCTCCAGACTTGATTTCCTTTCCACCGGGACCTTTCAGTGGTGGATCCCTGAACATGCGGTTCAGGTGTCACACCCCGATGTTCACCGCGTGGGATATACATCCTTTCTTTCCTCTCCACCACAACAGATAAGCGTTCTCTTGGTGCAGTCCTTCTGGCTTCGACCATCAGAGGTCGTTGGTATCTTCTTTTATTCAATCCCTTCTCCTTTACTATTTTCAGGACTCTGTATACCCGGGCTGAAAGAGTTTTAGGCTCTTTCTTCCTTGGAGGAATTAGGGCTTCAGATCGTTGATCCCAAAAGGATTTCTTCAGCTCACCAGTAGAGTTGTTTCTTTTGACCCACTTCAGATTTGCAAACCCATTTCGGGTTGGAATGTTAGCTTCAGACTCTTGGGCCGACAGATTTGATGGGTGAACCGGGAGTTGTTGATGCTGAGCTCGGAGTTCAGCATTCATCTTCCTTCTTTGCCTCCTTGTAGGCCTTCCTCCAGATGAGGAGGCCTCAGCATCGTATTTCCCAGGTGCAGATAACCTGGTTGACAGAGTGGTGGTGTTGGCAGTCACCACTGAGATTCTTCCGTCAGCCACAATCCTCCTGGTGGTAAGGGCTTCAGGCTGTGATAGCCTCTCGAATACAGAAATTCTCCCACGAGAATTTTCAGCAACAGGTCATTGTGCCGGCAGATGCACACGACGGGTGACAGCTTCATCAACATTGAGTCTTCTAGCAGGCTTCTCAACATTCCTACCATTCACAGGAATGGTGGCATTCCTTGCAGCAATCGCCGGGAAGTCAACGCTACCAAACTGGATGGTAGCTCCAGTGTTTCCAGTCTCAATAACAGCATTAGCCAGCTAAATCATGGCTCCTCGTCCTAGCTGGACAGTCATCGGGGTGTTCTGTAGATCCATCTGCATAAATGAAAGGCAAGGGTTAGTAATCAGAATCTGATATATCACCCCGCACTTTCAAAATGCAGAGACTTGCACAGAACACAAAAATAAGAGCAGATATCATTAGCAAGCAATTCAAATAATACAAATTTAAAAATCGCTAAATGCATTATCTTAATGGAAAATTTTTTTTTGAACAATCATTCTTAGGATACTTAAAATTTCAAGTACAGATCGATATGGACGCTACTATAATACTGAGGCAACTAGCCAAAGATGGAAAGAGAAACCAATCCCTAGCGGAGTCGCCAGAAATCTGTGGAATCCGAAAATTCGGCCCCGGCCTCCGCTCACTTTTTTCCTTTTTATTTGGCGAGGGAGTTTTAACGGATAAGTTCCGGGGTAAATTTTGGAAGGCAGATGGGTTTGTAGATAAGACACTACCCAGAGATTTCGCCCTCATTTTGCGAGGACTTTATGATCTGAGTTCTGGTTTCCTATAGGCACAAGCCCCTATAGTTAATTACCCCTCCCAATAATGAGAGAGAACTTTCGATTAAGGCTAGTAGTCAATCAGATACATTATATCCATAGATATATAGTATCAAGCGTATAGTAGCAGCAATGAGTTTGGAAATAGTTGGAGAATTTGAGAATTTGGAAAGTTTGGATGTTTGGAAATTTGATATTTAAAAATAAAAATTTCACCATCGTGTAGTTAAAGCGGATGGTGGGGGAATGGATGATAGACCCGATCAAGATCCCATGATTCCGTCATCCCGGGCCATCATGGTCCCTGGTCTACTTAGTCAGAGGAGGTAGACCTGACAGAAGGATCCTTGTCGGTAACCATGGGTTGCTTCGTCCAAAGGGACTTTGTAGACCTGGGTTGGATGTTTGTCTAAGGGGACAAATTTGAATCCACCTTAGCTAACAAAGGGCTTTGTGCCCTATCAATCATATCCTATTGATTTATATCTCAAGGATTTAACACCATTAAGGAGCATATTGGCTCTGGCTATAACCGCTATCTGTGGTGCCATTTGGCGGCAAAACCACTCGGTTCAGAGGGCCCCGAGTCATAACCGTTTACCTGAAGTGCCATTTAGCGGTGAAACTGCCGGTTAGAGGACACGTACCACGTCCTTACTAGCAATAGATTGTTTTGAGAATGAATCCTAGTGATATTTTCGACTAGGCATTTAACTCTTTGTGAGCTGAAGTAAACTTTAATTTGTCCGCCCCAACAAATTATTGCGGAGGGTGGATGGATTTTGCTTTAAGTGTGTTGATAGATTGATTTCAATTTTAAATATTTTTGAAATTTTGAATATTTTTTTGGGATTTTGGGTTTTTTAGATTTTTGGAATTTTCTGGGATTTTTGTAGAGTTTTTGGGTTTTTGAATTTTTTTGAAATGGACCTTTGAGAGGCATTTGAAAATATTTGGGAACCCCTCTGGTTGAGATCTGCATTCAACACGGTCATCATCGGGGTGTTAGGGGTTATTCCTCTTTATTGATTGAACCCTATTAACCCTATCAACTTGGCGATAGGAGATCAGGTTTTGTAGGCTTTATGCCCTTATTAGTGAATTCATATTGTTATATGTCTTGAAGGCCTAATATGAATGTTTTAAAGTAAATATACCGGTCGCCACAATTTTATATTTGTTTAATGGTTCGAACCCTGTCGACTTCTATTGAACCGTATAGAAGGATCGGTTTCGAACCTGAATTCACTTGTCAACCCGTGCAGCATCCCTAGACGTCACATGTGTACCAATAACAGGATCATCGGGGCTCATGCGGGTTAAAATTATATTTTCCCCTTTAGTGTACCTATGTGTATACAATTTATAGTGCACGTGTAGGGGTACTTTGAAATAATTATAGACGCCTTATGTCTGCTTGTACGAATGTTGCAGATCCGGTGGCATGACGTTATAGTTTGTGGACGCCTTCTGTCTGCTTGTACGAATGTCGCAGATCCGGTGGCATGGCGTTGTAGTTTGTGGACGCCTTCTATCTGCTTGTACGAACGTCGAAGATCCGGTGGCGTGGCATAGCAGCTTCCGAATAGAATTGTTCGCTGCTTCGTACAGATAGACTGTCGTGCACTAGTTGTTGCTTTATGTTTGTGGATCATAGTGCACTAACGAGTCTCCTGCTTTACATTGTAGAAGCTCGTATATAGCTTGTTGTACACAAAATTAAACTTATCACTGTAACTTATAAGCACTTGGTACTTGATATAGTCGCTTTCTATCTTGCTCGTGGACTACAAGTCTTCTATAGTGGCCCATGGAGACTTGCACTTGTTGAAACTTTTCTATATTCTGCTTGTGGTCAGCTTTCTTAGATACATCTTAAAGAACCAATTCGTTGCTAAGGTTCTTTATGATTTATCTATATTGAAATCACACCTCATTCCTGATTGTTGTTGGCCACTTCATGCGAGCAATCATACTTGGAACTTTATTCACCGTGATGCCTTACTCATTCAAGTAGTCTTGCATTATTTTTGTATTTGATTTTCACTTGTTTACACGGATGAACTATTCTTTTGCTTGTATGTTGATATTCACTCGAATGCATCTAAATGTGCCGCCTTGTTATGTTTATCGCATGCCAAACCTTCCAAATGGTATTTGGTGTATGAATCTTCATGATGTTTGTAGGTTCTATAGTCATTATAGATCTTCCTTTTCAACACAAGTTCCATATACATTCCTTTGTATTTAGCTTGGACCTTTGCTGACATGATAGCATCTTGATGTTGATTGAAGATTTTGTCATGTTGATTAGGAGCATGTCATATTGGGAACTCATTCTACTTGCACTCAAATTAGAAGTTCATCATCTTGCATGTATCGAAGATTTATTTCCATTCGCTTGCTTGTATTATGATATCCATCATAAATTCATCATTGTATATATCACATGTCCTTGCTTGTATGATTAATATTGTTACTTTGTAAAGTTACATGTCACTTATTTGATACTCAAACTATAGCTCAGCTCGCTATCATTTATTCCATATACAAGCTCGAGTCCAGAGTGTAAGTTCAAGTCTAAGCTAAGACTTCTTGTACCAAGCTCATTTGTGTTCAAATTTGAGTTTAAATTATGTTCTCATTTCAACTTTATCTTTCTTAAGTTATAAATCTTTGTATTATGTCCAATGGTCCAAGTACAAGTCCTCTGCGTCTTTGCAAGTTCGATTGCATGTTCAAATTGTTCACTGTTGTTCAATCCGGTCCGAGTTCATAAGTCCCCTGTAGTTCACTTGAATTCGAGCCATTCTTTGTTTCGTTTGCATTCGAACTTATTAGATTGTTTGAGTTTGAATTAAGTCCATTTGATGCTCCAATCAAAGTTCAAGTAAAGCTCCAAATTGTTCCAAGTACAAATTGCATTTACTCAAAATTTCGGCAGCCTTCCGACGTCTCCCCCGTTTAGGTAAAAACTACGAAAAACTGGGCCTCTCGCCACGCTAGAGAAAAACGTGCACGGTAGGTGCCCTCGGAAGAGGACACCGCGGCCGTAATAATTTTATTCCCCACCACGCCAGAGAAAGGCGTGCATGGGTTGCGGGCACCAGTTTAAAGTAAGCAGTTTATATTTGACCCCACCTCGCCGTAGGCGTCGCACCGGGTTCCCTTCCCACCACGCTAGAGAAAAGCGTGCATGAGTACATGAATTTTCATACAAGTCATAAAGTGGTTAATGAATACAAGACATTTATGAAATGAACATACTTCAAACAAATACATTTCCATTAATCTTATTGTTATGATATACACCTTTCTTATGCAATACTCTTCACATCATATAGAAATTCATAGAACTGTTTCTATATATATATATATATATATATATATTATAATAAAATAAAAATCCTTCTCCCCCCCCTTGGCATTTTCACGGGATTTGGCCGAAGGAGGACACGAAAGGGAGAAAGTTACCTTCACTACACGCGAGCTCCTGTTGTTGCTTCCAGTCAAAATGTCGTAACTTCCGAAACAATAGGGAGGGAACAACGTCAAAGGGAGGCGGCGTTAGAGCTAGAGCAAGGTCGGTTCTCTCTCTCTCTCTCTCTCTCTCTCTCTCTCCCTCTCTCT
This sequence comes from Dendrobium catenatum, assembly GCF_001605985.2. Taxonomy (NCBI): domain Eukaryota; kingdom Viridiplantae; phylum Streptophyta; class Magnoliopsida; order Asparagales; family Orchidaceae; genus Dendrobium; species Dendrobium catenatum. The sequence goes on along the minus strand of NW_021319112.1, from coordinate 306,627 downwards.
ATTTCTGTTTCTCTCTGGATCGGGGCTCACGATCGGGAGCAGGGCAGTGGAGTTCCGAACAAGAGTTCGGTTGAAGGTGTCGGGATCGGAAGATCTAGTACATGGGAAGATGCGTCTTGGAGAGGGAAGAGATCGCCGGCGGGATTGGGCCGAACGACTTCGGAGGAGAGGCGTGGATTTTCAGTTTGGAGTCGAGAGAGTTTCGGCAGTGGAAGTTTACGGGAGAGGAGTTACAGGGTCGGTGCGGTATTTAACGACGCGAGTGGTCTTTCGATCGAGGCAACGTCGCGAGATTTCGACAGATTTCACGGAGAAACGACGCAGACGGCGCCGAACAACGGGATTTGCGGAGGATTTCGGGCAGATTTCGGGGACTCAACAATTTATAGGTATTTTTTTCTGTTTCCTTTGGGTTCATCTGTGAAGGTCAACAACAGCATGTTTATGTTGATAGGAAATTATTATAAGATCAAATAAATAAGAGAGAAACAATGTCAATTATTTACTTGGAAAATAATTTTAACACAGACGAGAGCAGGGTGTCATGAAAATTTAAAATCTCAAACAAAATTATGAAACAATGAAGGTTTTTATCCTCAAAATTTAGCATCTATTAAACTGGCAATACAGAAATGTTATGCAACAACTACAAAACTTGATAGATACTAGAAAGAAAGACCACTAATTCAAGGGTTTAAATTATTTTTTTCCACCAAAATAGCTTTAATTCCACTGATTTAGGAGCTAGCATTAAGATCCAATGTTTTTCTAGAACTCACATGGTATAGGAAACTAAATATATATTAGATAAGGCCTTTTGAAATAAGTGATCTAGATGCATGCGATAGCATCTGCCTTCCTCAAAGAATTTGGCCATCCGGCGTAGTTAGGGCCAACCCATGAAGCAGGATGAAGTGTGGTTTTTGAGATTGAATATGGATATAAATTAAGCGTGACGTATGAAAGTTATTTCTGATACTGTGGACTTTTGGAAGTGATAGAAGTGTAGGTTTCCATTGTCAACATGATTGTGTAGCCATGAGTTGTGTCATCTAAGAGAACCTAGTAAACTAAGATAAATGTCTGTTTAAATGCATTAATCTGAGTGGATATTAACTAACAAAAAGCTTTGTACCCTATTAATTATACCATATAATTCACAACTTAAGGGTTTTTAAGTTATTAGAAAATTTATGGACTCTAACCATCACTATAATTTAATGATGTTATTTTACGGGAAAACTACCCAGTTTAAGGGACTCGATCATAATAGCTTACATGTAATGTCATTTAGCGACAAAATCACCGATCATAACCATACCCTTCTTAGCAAGAGGTCATTTGAAAGTGAACATAAAGATATGCTTGACGAGATATTAGCTTTTATGAGCCAAGCTTTTCCATAAATTCATCACCCTCAACAAATGATTATGAAAGGTGAATGAATTTTTCTTTCAGTTTTATGGAGACAAATTTCATGAGGATTTTTATACTTTCTAACTTTTTGAAATTTGTATAATTTAGTTTGAATGTGGCCCAAAGTGATCAACATCATATTTGAGGGAATTTTGAAAGATATAGTCCACTTTGATTAATATTTTCTATCAATGCAACCATCATCATTATTTTAAATGTGTAGGCTCCAAAAATTTTGCACGCCCTAGCCTCCCTATATTGATTTGATGAGAATTTTAACAAATTAAGTTTCATGGGAAACTTTTAGAAGACAGATTGGTTTGAGATATAAGACACTACCTAGAAATTTCACCCTCATCAGCAATGACTTTCAGATATAAGTTTAAGTTTCATATACGGGCAAGCCCTTATAATTAATTCTCTCTCCCAACAACGAAAGAACACATTTAATTAAGGCTAGTTATTAAACAAATACTCAGTACCAAACATATAATATAAACATATTTAAAATTTAGGGTTGGAAACTTATCACTGTGCACTTAAAGCGGATGGTGAGAGAAATGATAATAAGCCTAGATCCCATAGTTTTGTCGTCTCGGGTCATCATAGTCTCTAGTTTACTTAGTCAAATAAGTCAACCCAACCTGATCGAAGAATCCATGTCAGCAGTCATGGGTTTCTTAATACAATGGCACCTTATAGGCCTAAGGTTAATATTTAATACAATAGCACCTTTTCGGGTAATGCTAAAGTCTGATGAAAATCACCTGGAGCAATATATGGGTATTTGTAACAAACACTCATCACAACTGGCCACCAAGTCCTCTATAAATTTTTGCATTCCCACCTAGATAACTCCACTGTAAGTCTATGATAAGGCTACTGAACTCTTGAATGTCCCCCAATAGCTATGCCATGAAACTCCTGCAACAAGTAAGAGATGTGTGGCAATATCCTCGAAAGCACAAATCTTCCTTGGTATAACAGCTTTTGACCCATTAAAGAGTAACCGGGATGGTTGTCCTTATTCTACAGTAAGTCTCCTATGATCTTACTTAGCTCCTTATTCTACTTGCTCTCACGCTTTAAGGCCTCCGAATTCACCACCATGAGAACAGATAGAGACATAACCTTAGGGTCTTCACTACACTTGGAGAGAGCATCTGTAGCTTTATTTTTCAACCAGGGCTTGTACTGGATCTCAAAGTCATAGCCCAACAATTTGGAAAACCACCACAGATGCTCGTCTGTCACCATCCTCTGCTCAATCAGGAACTTTAAACTCCTCTGGTCGGTCCGACTATGAAGTGTCAACCTAACAATTAAGATCGCCACTTTTGTATTACCAACACTATCACCATCAATTCCCTTTCATACACTGATTTCAGCCTAGCCTTAGCGGTCAACACCTGGCTGAAATAAACTATAGGTCTCTAACTCTACATGAGAACTAATCTCAACTCATAACCTAATGCATCAGTCTCCACTACGAATGGCTAGCTAAATTATGACAGTGCTAGCACAAGGAAACTCATCATGGCTTTCTCCCTCCCTTGCTCTAGAGCAACATCAAAAATCCCAACATTACTCACTGGATTTCCCTCATCATGATCTTAAGAGAAAACCTTGTTTTGGACAGATTAGGATCCTCTCTAATCCTCACCTTCCTCCCTCTCACCATGAATTCCATAGTCAATGTCTTCTAGTCCACCTTGGTCTACCCCAAGGTCTACAATCACATTATGTACAATGTTACATCTATGATCTCTTGCAGTGTCACCATCAGCCCTAGGTAGATGTCTCTACTCTTCTCCATATTTCTCATTCCCATCATCACCCCAAAATAGCCCGTGTCAACCAGCTTCAACCTTAATCGATCTACCACCAGGTTGGAGATAAAATTGTGAGTCACCCCACTGTCCACTAAAACTATAACTGATTCTCCTCCTATTTATCCCATCACCTTCATGGTGTGATTTGAGATAAATCCCACAAATGAGTTCAAGGATACCTCTGCCACATCTAGGTGCAAACGCTCCTCCTCAACCTCCTCTACAATCTCCTCCTCATCACGGACTGCAAGTACCTATAGTGAACGGCCCTTGCAGCAGTGGCCCATTGCAAACTTCTAATCACAATGGAAACACAATCTCCTAGCCTGCTTCTCCTGAACGTCAGGCTAAGTCAGCCGCTTGAAATTTCCCCCGGGTCATGCTCCCAATCCCTTATCGTTGAGTACTTCTCTTTGAATGGGCACAGGTTTACCTTTGGTGCTAAAAAAGTAGTGGTCGTCCAGTATGAAGCTCCTGAACTGCTGCCCTTGCAGCTTCTCTCAAGTTAATTTTTGTCCTCCACCAACCGGGCTAGCTTGATAGCCTTCCGCAACTCTCGTGGCCTCAATAATCAGACAGCGTCCTAATCTCTGGCTTGTGCTCCTTCATGAAATTTCCCTCCAACATTGTCTCAGATAGTCTCCCCAATCGACTAGAAAGGTATACAAATCTTTCCCCATTCCGAACTAGAGCAAAGAACTGCTCCTAGAAGTCTCCTTCTCGATTTATTCAGAAATGTTCTAATAGACTATCTTTGAACTCCCTCCACAATCAAATTAGAACTCTTATGTCTCTCCAGTGATACCAAGACAAGGCCTTATCCTCCAAGCATAAATTCGCCGCCGTGAGTCACTCCTCCGTCAACCCATTCACCACAAAGTACCTATTCACCCTATTGATCCACCCATGAGCATTTCACTTTCAAAAACAGACCTCTTCAGCTTTCTCACTCTTGGATCCCCTCTGCCTAACTTTCTCTTCCAACTCTGGCTCCTACCATGTGACAATTATTGTGATCTCTCCATTATTCTCTCCCACCACTCCACCTTTCATAAATATCCTCTTCCTCATAATCAACCCCCTCATTTTTTCCTCACAATTTCTCCTCATATCATATCCTTCATCCTGACTATCAATTCAATAGGTAGCATATTTTCCCTCTCTTTCAAGATTTCTACCTCTCAATCTTCCCCCATTATGCCGATGTTAGGGTTTCTCGCACTAGCGTGGCCACCCACCAGTGCTCTCCTCTTCGATGTTGTTGGTTGGGTATGAAGCTCCATTATTTTCTTCATAATGTCATCTAGATTAGAAACCTTCCTTCATGGATGAAATCCGTTCCTCAACTTCAAATTTTGGTTTGCCAACTTCTCCTTCTAGATTTTATTCCCAAACATCAACTTTCTTCGGCGTCAAAGGTCCTAAATTTTGCTTTGATACCAATTTGATAGGATTTATGTTAGGAAATACTTGAAGATCTTGAGTAAACCCTAACAATAATGGCAAAAACAGTGAGAACGATCCACAATTCCAAGGAAAAATCAAAAAAAATAGTTGTTCTTAGTGCAATTATAAAAAAAAGCGGAGCAAAAATATCAAGATACAATTGATCCTCAATTCTACAGGATCTATCTCTCCCAATCCCTAAACGCCGCTAGAGACCAAGACACCAAACTCTAAGAACAAAAAAAGCCATAATAATTTGCATAACCCTACCCTAATCCTCTCTTCCTATTTAAAGCATACAATTAAATAAAAAAATAAAAAATAAAAATACAATTAAACCTCCTTAGCCCAAGCCACACCCTCCCTTCCTAATTAAATTCATGAGTTGGACCCACCCATGCATGGGAGGCAAAATCAAGAAGGCGGACCAAGCTTAGTCCGCCTCTTATACACCTGGGCCAGCCCCTTGCCAAGGGCTGACTGGACCAGTTCCTCTTAGACCAATCTGGGTGTAACAATACCCCTCTCCCAAAGAACAACCTTGCCCTCAAGGTGGAAAGACAGAAATTGAATGTTGCACCCTCTCATATGGCTTCCAAGTCGCATCTTAGGTCTTACTTCATCAACACCTCCTTTATCCCTCATTCTCCTTGACGCACTCCTTGTAACTCAAGATGTTCCAATATCACTTCCAAATCTTTAGTCAATATTGTTGGTAACTCATAACTTATTGTGTGACCCACTACAACTCGTCTCAATTGTGATATATGAAACACTAGATGTATGGTGGTGTTGGGGGGCAACCTCAAACGATACACCACTGCTCCAATTTTCTCTACCATCTCATAGGGGCCAAAATATCTTGGAGCTAGCTTCTTGTTCCACATGTTGACAACTGTCCTCTATTTATAAGTTATAAGCTTCTGGAACACCATTTCCCCTTTTTCAAACTGAATATACTTCCTGTGCCAATCCATCTGTTTCTTCATAATCTATTGCGCCCTCAATAAGTGCCTCTTCAATTCTTCCAACATCCTGTCCCTCTCCTCCAGGTACTCTATTGAAGAAACTGCGATGCTACTATGCCCAAAATGCACCAGGTGAGTTGGATTCCGTCCGTACAAGACTTTGAATGTGGTCATCTGAGAAGCATAACGATATGACGTGTTGTACCAGTATTCTACCATGCTAACCACTTGGCCCACAGCCGAAGTGTCTCCAAATAAAACATCGTAGGTATGTCTCCAAGCTCCAATTGACCACCTTTGTCTGCCCATCTATCTATGCATGGTAGGCGGTGCTCCTCTTTAGTATTATCCCCTATAATTCAAATAACTTCCTCTAAAAGTGACTGAGGAACACCTTATTCCCTCTAGTATCCAGTGCAATCTAACCACCTCCCTCATAAAAGCTGATGCAACTGTCACTACTATTTAGGGGTGTCGTAGGAGAATGAAATGAGCATACTTGTTCAATCTATCTACTACCACTAAAATCACTGTGAACCCTTCCGATCGGGGTAATCCATCTATGAAACCGATGGATACCTCCTCCCACACCCAACCTGGTAGAGCTAAAGGTTATAGTAACCCTCTTGGAGATAATGGCCATGTGCATGTTCCTCTGACACATCTCACAACTAGTTACCATCTCCTACACATCCTTGTGCATCCCCTTCCAATACAACTCTGAGGAGAATCTCATGTACGTCTTTTGCACCCATGAATGAACCCCAACAGTGCTCCTATGGAACTCCTAAAACAGATGTGGTATATGGACTGATGTCCTATGCATCACATATCTCCCCTGGTATGAAGTCTCTCTCCTTCTAAAGAATACCTCGAGTGGCAACTCCCCTCCTTCAATAAATCAACCCTAATCCTTCATAAATCCTCATCCCGTGCACTCTCCTCCATAATGGCCTCCCAATCCAGAATCAGTGGTAGCGATACTGCTATCTCCTGTAACTCCCCCATATATCTGGACAAGGCATCTGCTGCCTTGTTCTTCATCCATGGCTTATACTGAATTTCAAAATCATATCCCAGCCAACGTTTAAAATTGCGTAATAAGAGGCGCGCCTTGAGCCTCAATGCAATTTGGTCCATTTAAACCTCAAAGCCCACGCAATAAGTTCAGTTTATGAGGCTTACGCCTCAAGTTTACTGAGAGGCGCGCCTCGCCTCATATATTTAAGGCGCCGCCTCTAAAAAAATTAACCTAAAATTTTTTTTTTCAGTTCGGACCCTCAGTTGCCGACGTGGCGCGCCTAGTGAGATGTCGACGTGTCATCAACATTTAAACCCTGGTTTAGGTCGAATGCAGAGGACATGTTTAGATTTTCAAGTTCCAGTAAAAATTCGAACTTTCAAGCATTCACTCCGGAGCAATTTCAAGCATTCTTCACTCAGTTTCTTCTAAGATGTCATCACCCCCAAAGAGAAAGGTAACTTAATGCTATGTTTTATGTTCCGTACTGCGTATTTTATGGTTATGTTATGCGTTGGTGTTCATGGTTCTGAAGATCTTCTTATTTTATGCTTATTCTATGCATATGCATTTCTTCTCAAAATTTTTTAAATGTTTGATACTTTGATGTCATCGTGTTTTCTCTGTATTCAAGGTTTATGATGAATTTATGTTGAAATTTGAAACACAAAACCTAACTAAATTTTAAGCACCGAGTAATATATGCGTAGGCTATGCGTACGCAATGCGTCTTTTGTGCGTATGCTATGAGTACACGTTGCGTGACCCTTGCTTATATTGTGCATACTTTATACGTGCGTATTATTTGCTGCCATGTTTTCTGCACTGTGCGTGTGTTGTGCATAATATATACGTACGTTATGCGTTCACTGTGCGTGATTGTTGCTTATATTGTGCGTATGTTGTACGTTTTTTGTGCGTATCTCATTTACTTATTTTTAATTTTTTTTATTTTTTATAATTTTCAGATATATGTTCGTCCAATTACCTATCGATGCTATGTTTCTTCATTTCGAACAATCTGTGATAACTTTGCTCAGTAAATTACTCCTGAAGTCAAGGACACATTGAAACGTTTAAAGATGATACAGTTTTTGGAATTTCCTGAGTTTGAGCAAAATGTCCCTCTTATTTATGAGCTGATCTCAAAGTGGGACATTTCAAAATAATGCTTTATTATAAAAGGTCAACCCATTCCTTTCACTGCTGATGAAGTGACCCTTCTTACTGGTCTGCCAAATAAATGAGAAGAAATATCCTGGCATTCCTTAGCACATACTTCAGTTACATCAACGAAAATAAGGACAGACATGATAGAGTTGAACAAGCAAACCCCCCCCCCCCCCCGAGACTATGTTAAGAACATTTATCATGTATTTATGTTCAAATTTACTTTTTCAACTTAACAACTTCAAAACCCCTCGGTTGATTCAAAGAATAGAAATAACCAAGATGATTTTTTGTCAATAAACTGGGCTAGTTCAATTAGGAAATTTTTAGTTGGAGAGTTTAATAAGGCCTCCTCCAAGATTTCAAATAAGAAGTCAGCAGGTTACATCAACAGTTTTGTACCTCTGCTAATTGTGAGTGCTAAGTGCTAACTGCTAAATTCATTCAAAATTTATTGGCTCAATCTAAGTGCTAAAACTTTCTTTCACTTATGTAGATTTGATTCCTGGAGCATACTACTATTCATGCTACTATGTATGCTGACAAAAGGCCCCGTTTTCTACGATTGGCCGATAATATTGTATATACTACAGAGGTGATCACTAACTTATTTGCTAATATAAGGAAAAGTCAGATTTGTAATATCCTATAGGCAGTTTCCTAGGCAGAAATGGATATTGTTAATGTCGAGAAATATCCATCAGACAGCCCTCCATCCCCTGATTCCCCTCATGAAATATCCACCCATCAAAAGAACCCCCCCAATCTCCCCATCATACCCTACCTCCTCAGCAAGACCCCCATCAATCTCCTTAGCAAGACCCCCACCAATCTCCTCAGCAACCACACTTAAGTTTTTCTGCTGAAGCACTTCAGTCTCTACAAGAAACAATAATCAAATCCTGCCAAGAAACATGCACAAAACTTTTTCGAGAATTTGAAGATAGGTTGAGCACAAAGTTTGAAGATCTAACTGAGAGAGTTGGAGTTATTGAGGTCAAGCTCAATAATTATATTGATCAGAGCAAAATAGTTCCTCAGAAAAGATCTGTTAGCTACTCTTCATCTTCCAATAAGAAACATAAATCAGATATCCATCCCCACAGCCCCAATGAACCAAATGAGCCAATCCCACCAAAAGATCCAATCCCACCAAATGGCCAATCCATGCAGAAATGCAACTTATTCCATATACAAATCCAAATGAACCAATACCAGTAGATAACATTCAAATAAAACCTGTAACTCATGTTTATACAGATGAAATAGAAAATTACAAAGGTCTTCTGTGTTTGACTTCTGAGAAGAGAAATTTTGTGCGAGAAAGTTTGAAAAAGTTCAATAAAAGGTAAAAATATTGCAACCTATTTTTTGTTTGAATATTTGTATGCGTATGATATGCATGGGTTATGCGTATGGTAAACGTGGGTTATGCGTATGGTATGTGTGGGGTATGCGTATGAAATGCGTATTTAATGTTTTTTTTTTCAGGGACGATAGTATCGTGTTTGTTGGTAACGTTCTTATTTCCAGAGCTGACATTGACGAGTTATTAAGCGACAGTTATTTAGACAATGAACATGTAAATATTTTTGCCCATTTCTTAGATGAGAAGTGTAACCTTATGCCTGACAAGTACCATAAATTTTTATACATCTCTCCAATCTATTGGGTTAGTAACTTAGTATTCAATTTATCAGTTTAACTATTGGATTAATAACTTAGTATCCATTTCTTAATTCTTACATTTACTACTTGCACTTGCAGAATAACAAAGGGATAAATTGTCCAAATTGCAAATCGACTATATAACCAAGCTTTATGTTTCTTCAAACAATATTTTATTACAGCCAATCATTGAATCCAATCACATTCTCCTTCTGGTTGGTTTGCTGAAAGAATAAAAGTGAAAATTTTATGACTCGTTGGACCACCGCGTCAAAGAGCATAGGCTTGTTGTTCCAAAAATTGTAAGTGTTAGATGAACATGAACTCTTCGATTTTTAAAAAATTTACATAACTAATCTTTGCTCTACGTATATTTCAGCTTAAAACCCTATATTCTGACACGAAAAGAGTTTTTAATAGTGATATCAGAAAATGGAAGCTTTCTACCATTAAAGGTGCACAAAAACAGGAGAACTCTGTAGAATGTGGAATGTATGTCTGTAAATATATGGAAAGAATAAGTCTTGAAGGCAACACTGATTGGACTGATAGTACAAATTGGCAAGTAGACATGCCAAAGTATAGGGTAGAATTTGTATATGAAATATATTGTAAAACGTTGACAAAATAACAGTTTTCATTCTGTGTATAAATGTTTAACAGTTTCTGTGTAAAAATGTTTATTTCTAAAGACCATATTTTTCAATTCTATGTATAAATATAATTTACATTGATTTGATTAAAAATAACTTATTAAATGATAATACGAATAAATTACGCATATCGTACGCATAACGCACGCACAACGTACGCCGTATACACGCACTACGAACGTACAAAAGACGCACAACGTACGCCGTATAACGCACGTAGTAAATTTTATTTATAAAATTATATTAAATGTTTTAATTAATATCTATCTTTGTTTGTAAGTTACTTACATTAAAATGATAAAGTTTCTGTGTATAAATGTTTATTTCTGAAGACTATATTTTTCAATTCTGTGTATAAATATTATTTACATTGATTTGATTAAAAAATAACTTATTAAATGATAATACGAATTAATTACGTATATCGTACGCATAACGCACGCACAACGTACGCCGTATACACGCACTACGAACGCACAAAAGATGAACAACGTACACCTTATAACGCACACAGTAAATTTTATTTATAAAATTCTATTAAATGTTTTAATTAATATCTATCTTTGTTTGTAAGTTACATTAAAATAATGAAGAATATGTTTAACACGTTGAACTTAAACTTGTTATTACAAATTAGACTTTTTGTGATTTTTATGATTTCATTTTCTAATCTTGAATATGATATTTGTACAAAGGGTTTATGGCACTTGGTGGATTGTATTTAAGGAAGGGAAATAAGGAATATGATGTTTGAAAGATTTTGTATTAGGCATTTGCGTTTAAAGATTAGTGTTTGAATTTCTTATTTGTTTTAAATAAAGAAATAATTTTAAAAATATTTTTTTAAACGTTTTTAAATATTACGCATAACGAACGCACAAAAGACGCATTGTGTACGCATAGTACACGCACACATTACGCACATAAGACGCATAGAGTACGCATTATACACGCACACATTCTATTAAATGTTTTAGGTTACTTACATTTAGTATAAGCTGAGGGGCCGTGACATGAATAATAATTTTCGTTAGCTGTGGACTGACGGGTGGCAGATATGGTTGGGAGGGTGGGTTGAATTTTTATGAGCCATTATTTATAATTTATTGCTTACTATTGTTCTACATGAAAATTTCCAATTTATAATGCGGGAACGCTTGCCTTATTGTAATGCATGATTTTTTCAAACATAAGTAATGCAGGCTTGACAGAAGGTTTGATTTTTTACTTCAGAGCTTAGTCTAAGGTTGCTATTATATTTTTATTCTTTTGAGGATGAGAATAAATAAGTACATTTCAAAATTAGGTAATCCTTAGCCTCAAATGAATCACAATCTACCAGTAGCCTTAGACTTCGCTCTTAACTCTTTAAGTAAAAAATCTTACCTTTTGTTAAGCCTGTGTTACTTCTGATTGACAATCATGTGTAAACATCAAAGCAAGCTTCTCTTGTAATTATTTTGGTTTAATAATTTAAATAGAATGTACATAGGTTACAACTGCTACAGGAATTATGATTGATGTATTGTCCAATATAAATCATCTTTGACAACCAAGCATTTCATTCATTACTGCGATAATCATCCTCCTCCCATGAAATTGATGCCAATAACTTGTAAACATAAACATTTCTCTCCTGATCAGGTTTATGTTAACAAGTTATTGGCATCAGGAACATGGGAGGAGGATAAGTTTCGCAGTAATAAATGGAAGGCTTGGTTGTCAATATGATTTATATTGGACAATACATCAATCATAATTCTTGTAGGAAAGTTGATGTTGTTGAAGATGTACATTAGGTTCTCTTGTAAAATTGTATTTGTTATAAATGTTCTTTTAATTTGTTCTTATATTTTTTATATTGTACATAGTCATTAAAATTGTATTTATCAAATTTTATTAAATGTTCTTTTAATTATTTTTTATTTTTTAAAATACGCAATGTTGACACAGAGAGCACGCACATAATACTCATCGTGAACGCATATTACACCCATATAGTACGCATAGTTTACGCATAGAGTACGCACAATATAATAATGAACACGTCCAGTACTCATTTTATACTCAGAAAATCATATGTTTTATTAACTATTAATACAAATCATACATTAAGTTACAGCTGCTCCAACTGCTAATTTAGAAATACTTTCAAAATACGCAATGTCCATGCAGATCGTACGCACAACATACGAATGGTGAACGCATAGAATACCCATATATTACTCACAATATACGCATAGAAGACGAATAACATACGCAGACATACGTATAGAATACACAGTGTTCTGCTTTATCGACGGCTCGACATTATATAATATTGAACACATCCAGCACGCATATTAAATCCTAAACTTGTTTGCTTGGAGGTTTCTTCTACTGCGAGACTGCGAGTTGGGCTGCTATCTTCTCCGTCCGACCGACGTACGCTTCAGTCCGATGTTGCTGTCTCCTCCGACCTGCATCAGGTCATAGAAAAGATTAGTAAGAACTCATTTGCTTCCTATTTTTCTCAATCAGGATGGTCAGAAATAATGATAAAGCTGCATCAGGTCATAGAAAAGATCCAGCATGAAAACATAGCACTCAAGTGGATGTAGGAGGAAGTGATAAAACATATGTCTATCTAAAATGTAATTACTGTGATAAAGTTGTGAAAGGTGGTGTGACTAGGATGAAGGAACACTTTTTAGGTTCTTACAAGAATGTTGCTCAATGCTCCAAAGTTCCTGATACTGTAAAGGATGAGATAAAGTCATACATGAATAAGTCTACCACATCAAAACATCTTGCACATAAGCAATTTGAGGATAGAGTTGATGCTGGATCTTACTACGGGAGTGAGCGCAGCGTTAGGGATTCATCTTCTTCTATGAAGCTCATTTCATCTAGGGGTGTTAGAGGGCCTATGGATCATTATATGGTTGACACATCAGAGGATAGACCTTCTACTGTACAGAAGATGGCCCCAGAAAATGCAAGGGAGGCGCGGAGAAGAGTGTGTAAGGATATAGGCAGATTCTTCTACGAAAATGCAATTCCATTTAATGTTGCAACATCACCTGCTTATTACAACATGATTCGTTCAGTTGGAGCATTTGGGAGAGGGTTCAATCCTCCAACCATGTATGATTTAAGAACATGGATTTTGAAGGAGTTGGAAAGTACTGATAAAAGCATTGAAGAAATTAAGAAGACTTGGGCCCAAACAGGAGTAACAATTATATCAGATGGGTGGTCTGATATCAAACATAGAAGTCTGATCAACATCCTCATTAATAATCCTTATGGTACTGTGTTTTTAAGGTCAATTGAAGCATCTGACCAGGTCAAAGATGCTGAGTTCATATTCGGATTATTAGATAGCATTATTGATGAGGTCGGATAACATTTGGTTGTACAAATTGCGACAGATAATGCAAGTTCTTATAAGGCTGCAGGTAATAAACTTATGGAGAAAAGGAAATATTTGTACTGGACTCCATGTGCTGCACATTGCATAGATCTGATTCTTGAGAAGCTTGGGGAGCTACCTCAACATAAAAATACACTCACTAAAGACAAAAAAATAACCAAGTTTATTTACAACCACTCTTGGGCTCTATCTCTTATGAGAAAGTTTTCGAAGAAAGAAATTCTAAGGCCAGCCGCAACAAGATTTGTCATCGCTTACTTGACCTTAGAGAGCATGTTGGATGCTAGACAACCTTTAGAGGCTATGTTCACATCTTTACAGTGGTTGAGTTGTGCTTGGGCGAAGGAGGCAGAGGGAAAAGAGATTAGAAAGATTATTTTAAATGATAGATTTTGGCAAAGTGTCTTATATGTCATTACAACCACTAGACTTTTAGTTCATGTTTTAAGGATGGTGGATGCTGAGAAGAAGCCTGCAATGGGTTTCATCTACAATGCCATAGATGAAGCCAAAGAGATGATTGCCTCCAACTTAGGAGGCAGTGAGGGAAGCTTTAGGGAAATTTGAAATATTATTGATGATAGGTGGGAACTACAGCTTCACTGACACTTGCATGCCGCTGGCTACTACCTAAACCCTCAATATCAATATGCAGAGAACAAGTCTACAAACCCTGAAATAAAGTTGGTATTATATCATTGCATGGATCGTCTAATAAGTGATGAAACAGAAAGATCAAATGCTGACTTGCAATTAGTACCTTTTAGGAACAAAGAAGGTTTTTGGGGATTACAGCAAGCAAAAGATACAATTGCCAAACGATTTCCAGTTGAGTGGTGGATTCAATTTGGGGATGGGACTCCAGATTAGCGCTTTGTTGTGAAAGTTTTGGGCTTGACATGCTCTTCATCTGGATGTGAAAGAAATTGGAGTACCTACAACCAAGTACATACAAAGAGGAGAAATCATTTGTCGACATTGAAGATGAACTCACTAGTGTACATTATGTACAATAGGAGACTTAGAGATAAAAATTTGAAGAAAAAAGGATTAATGGATGATGAAGATCCTTTGCTTTGCGATGATGTGGCATCTGATGATGAGTGGTTTGTAGATGATGAAGTTGAAGTGATGCCGTCTGAATTATAAGATGAAGATTTAAATGTTGATTTCTTTGATGGTCTTAAAGCATCCACATCCACCACAACTCAAGAACAAATCAAAAAAGATATATAAATAAAATAGTTTTCTTTTCTTAGACTTTTATTAATATATTACACTATTATTCATTATGATATTGTTCAAAAATATTTAGGGAAAAGGAAGATACCTAATAATGAGGAAGAAGAAGCTGATTGGGAGATATTGGACTCTATAGGAGAGGGGGAAGAGGAGAGAGCAGTTCATCATAATGATGATTCAAATGAAGACCCCTTAGTGATGACTAATGAGTGATGCAGTGCTGATGACTAGTGAGTTCTTATGTGATGTCTCTCTTATTTATTTTCAAAGATATGATAAGTAGCATTTTTATGTTTTATATATTATTTACTCATTAGTATATAAAAAAATTATTATTTTATGTTTACGCAATTTTTTAATTATGAGGCTTACGCCTCAAATCACCTTGAGGCTTACGCTTCGCCTCACGAACGAAAAAGGCCTCAATACCCAAATACGCAATTTTAAACCTTGATCCCAGCAACTTTGACAATCATCTCTGATGCTCCTTTGTCACTATCTTCTCCTCCAACAAGTACTTTAGGCTCCGATGGTGCATCCTGACAATGAAGTGTCATCGGTCGCCACTTCTAGATGTCTAACACAATGGCCATCAATTCCCTCTCATAGACTAATTTCAGCTTGGCCCTAGCTGTCAATACTTGACTAAAATAGACGATGGGTCCACAGCTCTGCATGAGTACTGCTCCTAATCTATATCCTGAGGCAATTCTCTCTATTATGAAGACTTGAGTGAAATCTAGTAGCGCCAAGACTGGCATAGTGGTCATGGCTTTTTTCAAGCTCTCAAAAACTATTGTGGTCTCCTCTCCCCATAAGAACCCATCCTTCTTCAACTATTTTGTCAGTGACCATGTGATGGTGTTGTACCTCTACACAAACCTCCTGTAATAGCTTGTTAGTCCTAGGAATCCCCTCAACTCTTTGAGATTCATGGGCACTAGCCATCTCAGTATAGCTTCAATTTTGGCCTGATTTGCCGCTACCCCCTCCTTAGAGACTACATGCCCCAAGTACTCCATCCTAGCCTAGGCAAAATAACATTTATTCAGATTGACCCTCAACTGGTGCTCTTGTGACACCTCTAAAACCCTCCTCAAGTGCTCTCAATGTTCCTCCTCTGACATGTTATAAACCAAGATATCATCAAAAAACACCAACATAAATTGCCTGAGATAGGGTCTGAAGACCTTCATGATGGACTGGAAAGTGGCTGAGGCGTTAGTGAGGTCAAAAGGCACAACTAAAAATTCATAATGCCCTTCATGTGTTCTGAAAGTAGTATTTAGCACATCCTCCATTTTCATCCTGATCTAATAGTACCCTGACTTCATATCTATCTTGGTGAAGATAACTGCCCCACTCAACTCATCCAATAGCTCATATATCGTTGGGATGGAAAACTTGTCTAGCACAATTTCATTATCCACTGCCCTGTAGTCCACACAAAACCTCTAACTCCCATCTTTTTTCTTAACCAATAACACTGGGTTAGAAAAGGATTAACATTGGGCCTGATAATTCCTACTTTCAATATCTCTCTAATCAACTTCTCAATCTCATCATTATGAAATTCAGGGCAGCGGCAAGGCCTAACACTGATAGGTAACACACCTTCCCTTAAAGTGATATCATGCTCCTACTCCCTTTGTTGTGGCAATCCCTGAGGTGATTGAAAAACCTCACCGAATTGCTAAATTAATGGCTACACTGAAAGAGGAATGTCCCCTCCCTCCACCAATCTGATCCACTCCAGCTTATGTAGTTCTACCATATAACCTTTCCCCACCTCATGTGTGCTCCTCACCATGATTTTAAGTGATACATTGGTTGTGGAGAGCCTTGCATCTTTCCTTATCACTACTCTTCTCCCTTCCACCACAAGCTGCATCATTAATGCCCCCCAATTGATCTTGGTGTCTCCCAAGGTCTATAGTCATTTCATCCTTAGGATGACATTAGTACTCCCTAAATTCAATGGAAGAAAATCCTCCCTCACCTAAACCCCCTTATATGGTTAACACTACTACTCCATAGATCCCCTGGCCCATCTCCACCTTCCCTTTACTCATCATTACTCCATAACATCTATATCCACTAACTTCACCCCCAATAGGTTCATGACCTGGTTGGAGATGAAATTGTGGGTGACTCCACTGTCAATCAGCACCAACAACTCTCTATCTATTATTTTTCCCTTCACCTTCATGGTATGATTCAGAGTGAATCCTACCACTGAGTTCAGAGAGACCTCCGCCACATCCAAATGCAGCTTGTCCTTCATCTCTCTCTACCTCACTCTCACCTCCCTCCTCAATTTTCTCATCATCATAGACGATGAAAACATGAAGAATTTGGTCCCTACACATGTGCCCTGGGGTATACTTCTCATTGCATCTAAAGCATAGTCCCTTCGCCTTCTTCTCCTGCATCTCCTTCATTGTCAGCCTTTTGAAGTTCCCCACACTTCCTCATACTGGCTTCTTCTTGGGAGTCTCATGAATCTTTCCTGTTGTAACTCCCTTGGGTGCTAAAAGGGTGGTAGTCATTTTGTAAAAGCCACCTAAACCGTTGCCTCCTTCTAGCTCCCCTCTCTTGTTACTTCTAATCCTCCACTAGCTATGTTAGCTTTAAAGCCTCTACTAAGTCACAAGGTCTCATGACCCTCAATGTTGCCCTGATCTCTGATTTGAGTACTTTCATAAATTTTCCCTCCAAAACAGTCTTTGATAGTCGATCCAATCGACTTCCAGGTACTCAAAACTCTCTCGATATTCTTCCACTGAACCTTCCTGCACTAGTGCAAAGAACTATTCATAGAAGTCCCCTCCCTTGCTGATTCAGAAACGTTTCAATAAGAATTCCTTGAACTCCCTCCGACTCCGTATCACGTCTCTCCACTGGTACCAAGACAATGTCTTCCTTCCAAACGTAAGCCAGCAGCCGTCAATTTTTCCTCCTTGGTCAACCCATTAATGGAGAAATTCCTTTCCACCTTATAAATCCACTCATATGCTTCCTCCCCTTCAAAAGTGGGCATCTTCGACTTCCGTACCTTTGGATCTCCCCCATTCCCCCTGAATCCTCCATAATTTTCCCTTTCCCAAGTGTTTGGTCCTCCCCAAGTGTCTCAATCCTCCCTTCCATGCTCATACCCATACCCCTCTTCACTTTCTCCTCTTCTCCCTTCAAAATCAGCACCCCTCCTATCATAATCCACCTCTTTTCTTTCCCAATCATCACCCCTTGGTTCATGCCCTCAATATTCACGTCTCTTTCCATACCTCCCACATCTCTCCTCAAGGATCTCCACTCATTTTCCCTCCTACGCATTTCAAAATTCGTATGTGTTCCTACTGGACCCCTTGCCTCCAATGCCGTCGTTTGATTTTGATTTGTTAATATCTTCTTCACCATCTAGTGGAGATCCAAAACTTGACCTTCAATGGCTGAAATTCAATCATCCACCGTTGCTTTCATTTGACTCATCTCCTCTTCAAGGTGTTCTTCCAACACATCTACTTTCTTGGCCGCCATCGATACCAAAATCTTTGTAGACTCAAAAATCTAAATTTCAACCATTAAAAACAGCAAATAGCCCCTCTTCCGGCTAAAAAATAGCAGCTGGTTTTCACAAAAAAAAAAAACCAAAACAGTCCCAAAATCTTCTATGATACCAATTTGTAAGGAAATACTTGAAGATCTTGAGTAAACCCTAACAATAGTGGCAAAAACAGCGAGAACGATCCACGATTCTATGGAAAAACTAAGGTTTAAAATTGCGTAAATAAGTCTCGAGGCGGTTTTCGTTCGTGAGGCGAGGCGTAAGCCTCGAGGCGATCTGAGGCGTAAGCCTCACGGACGCAGAATTACATAAATGAGAATTTAAGGATTTTAGCAAGTAAATAATAGCAAGATTCTATCATACAATAAAAACATCTAAATTATATATGAAAATAGTAGAAAGTAGGAAAATAGATGCAATAAAATCATGTCCCAAAGTACAAAATCACAAAATATTAGTTTAACAAAATTCCAAAAGTACAAAGAACATATAAAATGCAATCATATCTCATCACTAAATGGGTCTTCAAGGGAATCTTCTTCTCCAATTGTATCTATGAATGTCATATCATCATCATCTTCAATATGACTCACTTTTCTCTTCCTTGTTCAATAAGAGAAAAGATTATTATCATGTTAATTGCTCACTTGATATAAATATAATGCAATAACATATAAGAAGTTGTAGAATACCTTTACTTGATTGTTGTGCTGCAGAGCTACTGGATGTGTGTGGTGTGGTACTAGTGGATGTGCCCACTTGATCTGCTTCGCCCCTCAAGACATCCACACTTAGATCCTCTAGCTGTTAATTATGATAATGACAAATATGTCTCATCATCTATGAATCACTCATTATTAGATGACACATCATCACACACCAACGGGTCCTCATCATCCTTCAACCCCTTATTCCTCAACCTCCTATCTTTTAACCTCTTGTTGTCCATAATATATACGAAGAAGTTCATTATGAGTGTTGATAGCCGATTTCCTCTCTTTGTTTGCACTTGACGACTATATGTACTCCAGTTTCGCTAACACCCAGAAGAAGAACAAGTGAGGCCTAACACTCTTACAACAAAACTCTGTAACTCAGGTGTGAAATCACCAAATTGGATCCACCATTCAACTATTTTCAAGAAGAAAAAA
The DNA here is from genome assembly GCF_001605985.2 of Dendrobium catenatum. Taxonomy (NCBI): domain Eukaryota; kingdom Viridiplantae; phylum Streptophyta; class Magnoliopsida; order Asparagales; family Orchidaceae; genus Dendrobium; species Dendrobium catenatum. The sequence continues at coordinate 287,080 of NW_021319112.1, read as the reverse complement.
GATGAGAGCATGATAAGTGTTCCTTCATGCGGGTAACTCCTCCCTTCACCACTTTTTCGCAAAAATTACATTTCAAATAAACATAACTCTTCTCTCCGCCGCCTATGTCAACTTGTACACTATATTTCCAAGAAGGGTCCCTCCGCAATAACGTATTCGCCTTTTCCTTGCCTCTAACCATGTTCCCTAATGCAAGAATCCAAAAACACAAAATAATTCAAAAAATCAAAAACCTTAGATTTTCTTTTACTTGAAAAATCTAACCAAAAACTAAAAAAAATAGCTAAAATCGATTGTGGACTTCTCCTAGAAGGCGGCCGAACGCTTCAAGTTCACCGTAGAGAGGCGGCGCTGGCGGGAGAGGCGACGGGAAGGGAGGCCGACCATGCGGGATCCTCTCGGTTTCGCGAACAGAGGCTTACAGGAGGCGATTTTTCGGGAATAACCTGGAGCCTAACGGGTTAAGGGAAGAATATGGGTCATTTTAAGTAGGTGGGGCTGATTGGATGAGGCGTACGCCTCACCTATAATTGTGCAATTGAGACGCGCCTCAAGCAAGGTGAGGCGTACGCCTCTACCAGAGTGAAAATTGCGTAAGCCTCGAGGCGTTTTTGGGGAGAATTGCACAGAGGCGCGCCTCTTGTTGTGCAATTTTAAACAGAGGGAAAAAACAAAAAAATAGTCGTTCTTAGTACAATAATCAAAGATAGCAGCGCAAAAATACCAAGATACAATTAATCCTCAATTCGAGAGAAGGAACTATCTCTCCCAATCCCTAAATACCTTTAGAGCCCAAGACACCAAATTCCAAGGACGAAAACAGCCACAACAATTTGTAGAACCTTAACCTTAATCCTCTCTTCCTATTTAAAACATACAATTAAACCTCCTTTAAAAAAATACAATTAAACCTCCTTAAAAAAACAAGTAAACCTTCTTAGTCCTAGCCACCCCCTCCCTTCCGACATAAATTCATGACTGGGACCCACCCATGTATGGGCGGCAAAATCAAGAGAGCAGACCAAGCTTGTCCGCCTCTTATACACCTGGGCCGACCCCTTGCCAAGGGCGAGCTGGACTGATCTGGGTGTAACAACTTAATGATCAAAATAGCACACAACAATATAAAAAATAGCAAACTTACTGCAAAAATAAAACCAAAAGGGTTGTATTTACTTATCTCTGAGCAAAGAAAGTCAAGATACAAGTTGATTCACTATTCGAGATGTGAATCGTCTCTACTACAATTCCTAACAACCACTAGGAACCCGAACACCCAACAAAAACTGTTGTAGCAAATAAAACTCATCATAAATCCTAACCCTCCACAATTTTCCCACTTAAACAACCCAAATTCCCTAATAAATGCCCCTTATATCTTTTCCAAAGCTCTCGTCCCCAAATCCTCTTCTCCTATACATTATAAAGCAAGTCCTGAGCCCCACAGGGGAGATAAAAGGTTCTTGATATGCTGCTTGAGAACTGGTCCAGTTCGCATGGGAGGGTGGGTTGCCCGCCTAGGAAGTTGGGGCTGCCCGCCTGAGCTGCTGTGCTGCGGCTGTTGGGCCATCTCCTGTGGCGAGAGAACCACCACAGCATCCTTTTTCTCAAATTATCATGTTATTTTTTTCTTTCATATATTTTGCTTAATACTTTATCTTGTGGTAGTTATTTGTAATTGGTCATTGTTGAATCAATCTCATTGGCTGGTTACAAAATTTTCTTTCAAATTAAAAAAAAAAAAATCATCATTATTTTGCTAAAAAATGAAACTTTTTCTTAACAGAAACACTTGGTTGTTCATCCAACTATATTCTCAATTTACATCAACAAAAATGGGTATTAATCCATCTGGTGACCGAAGATTTTATAAAGCATTCGCATGGCACCAGATAACAAAGAAACTAAATCATACCTGCTTTTGTTCAAGTAGGGAAAGTTTTGTAAGTAGATGTTCCATTTCTTTCCAAAGGTCTTCATGCTCTTCAACTTCAATTTGATCCTTAGGAGTTGTAGACCATATAAAATCTTCTTTCCCCTCACGAAGTGTATTTTCTGGTTGAGCCCTTTGCTGAAACTTAACTTCCATTTCAGCTTTAATGCTTCCCATGCATTCCTGTATTAATTCCATACATTCTAGTGCACTAAGTAGCTTCTTCCTGTGAGATGACTTCTTTTGATAATCACAATGTGAATATATTCTTTTCTTATCTTTAAGCTTTGGTCTACCCCTTCTTCTAGGCCCTTCGCCTAAACCATGGTCCTTCAGCATATCCTGTGAGTTAGAAGAAAGTTCACAGATTTCTTCCGCGTCCAATCTACCTGGATTTTTTGAGTTAACTTTAAAATTTTCATCTGATAATTTCTTTCTTGCAGAAGTTCGTAAAGGTATTGCACATTCAACATTGCCTGAACTCGTCTTCACATAACAAAACTCAGAATTATCCCAGTACTGTTCGTCACAAGCCAATTGTTTCCTTGTTCTATGCTCTAACTGAACTACATTTGGCACTTCATTCATCTTTGACTTGTGATCAAAATTTGTTGATGAGTAGCTTGTGGAATGATCAGGTTGAATCAGGTCACCTGATCCATGCTCCCATGGCCTATTTTGAGACTCAGTTGAAGGTTCTTCATGGATTTCATCTGATTCAAATTTATTAAAATTTTCATCTGACAAATTCTTTCTTGTTGACGTTTGTAAAGGTGCAGCACAATCAGCATTACCTGAACTACTCGTTACATGACAAAACTCATAATCATCGAAGTCTTGTTCTTCAACTGTCAACGAAATTGACCGTTTCTGTTTTCTGTGCTCCAACTGGTCTACATCTCGAGCCCTATTCCTCTTTGAGTTATGAACAAAGTTAGTTGAAGAGTAGCTTCTGAGACAATCAGGCTGTATCAGCTTGCCTACTCCATGCTCCTTTAGCCTATTCTGTGGCTTAGTGAGATTTTCTTCAGAGATTTCTTCCAAATCCCGTCTGAGTGGATTTTGTGACTGAGCTTCTTTAAAATTTTCATCTGAAAATTTCTTTCTTGCTGAAGTTTGTACCTGTGCGGCACATTCAACATTGCCTGAAACCTTATTTGCATGACAAAAATCATAATTATCTGAGTACTTTTCAACTATCAATGAAGCAGATTTCTTCTGTTTCCCGTTATCCATTCGGTCTACATCTGGTTCCCTGTTCCTTTTCAAGTTATAATCAAATGTAGTTGACGAATAGCTTGTGAAATGATCAGGTTGTATCTTTTGATGCTTATATATTCTGTTTTCCAACCAGTCTGCATGTCGTGCTCTAGACCTCTTTGAGTTGTAATGAAAATTAGATGAGTAGCTTAAACGATCAGGTTGTATCTTTTGACGCCTTGATCGTCTCAGACTCTTTCTGTCATAGATTACTTCAATATCTGATTCACTGTCCACCTTCTTTCTTTCTTTCCTTTCTTGGTTAGTATCAGCCCTTAAAGGACTTTCTGCTTCCATGCTTCTACTCGAAACAATGGGCTTAATTTTTTTGGCCAGTGGGCGTGCATGTTCAGTCAACAGCTTGAAATGCATGATATTTATGTTCTCGTCAGAGTTTGGAGGATCAACAGACTTCTGTTCCCTTTCCAAAATTTGGTAAACCAGATTTCTCTGTACTGATTTAATATGAAAACGCATTCCTTTCAAAACAGAGAGGACAACTAGCCATGAAATTTGGGAAGAAAACAGGCCACTAAGTAATTTACTTCTGCTATATGCAGTGCAGTCCTTTGAACACCTCCATCGGTAGAATCCATCTACACAAAGTTCATCATTGAGCTTTTGAAGTATGGCAATCTTGTCAATTGTGACGGTTTCAGTTCTATCAAAATGTATATTCTTTGCAACGCCATTTGTTGCCCGTTCTTTGTAGAGCATGACAGAAAATAGGCAAGAACATTCACCTTCATGAGGGCTGTAACTTTTAGATACTATTTTTGCATCATACCACCTTGGCAACTGCAAGTTAGCAACAAAGTGTATTCAAATTACACAGTAAGTCTTAGATTCATCTAATCTAATAAAAAGAAGACGTTCAAAACTATAACAGCAAGTCATAGATTCATCTAAAAATGTGGGAGAATAAAAACTAATTAAAGTATAAGTTCCAGAGAGTACTAAAATATCTCAGGTTGAATTAACATACAGTTTGTTGTGCTTCATGGTCTGTACTTTCTGAGATCCAACAAGCTGAAAGTACACATACATCAGCTCCAACTTTTAGAAGGTTTAAGCAATCACAAGCATTTGCTTTTCTAGAGCGTAGCCGGATGTAGTCCCCACAAATTTCCTCCTCTACAGTTAACCCCTCGTGGTGAATGCAGACAAAAGTTTTTCCATTTATGATACTCACAAACTCTGTTCCATGCCATGATCCCCGGTAGTAAGTCTCAAATGCTGAAAATACCAGAGAATAGTGAGAAAAACATGCAGAGTACAAGGCCTAAACTTTAGTAAGTTAAGGGAAAAAAGGTGGAAACTAAGATGTTTGTAAGGTACCAACTGAAAAGCCTGTATTATAAACTCTATATTCAAGTTATAAACTGTCATGCTGGCTTCAAGCCCAGATAAAACAGATTGAGAGATAAAGGTTATATAAAGAAACAATATTAAAACTTATGCCAACATATATAAAATGAACCCAAATTTTTATTTTATTGTGCTAAGGCATTTCACGAAAGCATGACCTAATTCATTTGTGGTGAAAAATGGGCAAGAGTTTAACAGGACATCACCTGCTAGTGAACCACCACAATTTAACCAGGTTTAGGTAAATACAAGTGTTGGCTATGACATCACTCACAAGTGACACATCATTACTTAAATTAATTATGATGAAAAATTAACCAATGGTTTGTTAGAGTTATTAGATCATTAGATTACTATATTTAAATTATCATAAGTGATTAATATTTATCAAAAAATTATGGAATTTATTATTGTAATTTATAATCATTATAGTTGATATTCTCCTTTACTATACTTAATATTCTATTCTATTGCGTCTTTCTAGGCATATTTGTACTAGCATTAGGATCATTTAAATAAAGAAGTGGCTTTATTATAATTTTTGTCATGGAACAAAGTACCACAACTCAGTCAATCTTCATCTTTTTTCTGTTGAAGATCTTGTCTATCATCTTGGTTTAGCTCAACGAAGAGAGACTTGCCTTCGCCTCCTGCCTTGAACTTCCTTCAGTGGAGAGGATCCCATAAGGATTCTATGGGGATCCCATGACATTGTCTCCATTTCTTATCGTTTGTGCTCCACCCGCCCATGTCTCGCCAACCCATGATTCAATCACACCTCACTCATGATTCCCCCACGCCTCACAACAAACCTCTCACCTTATCACAGTTCACCAGCCCATGCTTCACTTGGTTAGGAACCATTTATATCGCTGATATGCTACTTCGCCCACGCACAACCCCCTCATGCATTGCCGCCCATGGCCACTAACACTTGACACCAAACATCTTCACCTCTCCTAGCATTCACATCACCACCCTTAGCCTCATCTTTGTTCGACAAATAATGATTCATCTTAGTCTCATGTTTGATGATCTTGTGAGGATCCCATGAAGTCCCATAAGGATCCTATCTATCGTGACGATTCCATCACATTCAATCTAAAAAAAGGTTGGGTCAACATCAATCTATCAATTATTCACAATTTTCTTAAAGAATACCTCATTCGAGTGTTCATTGGCTCGGATTATCAATTTCTAAAAGTCGCAAAAAGTTCTTGGATTGAAACTCTTTGTTTTTCTTGCATTATACCAACTCTCGATGGTCCTTGTTGTAACATCTTGAGTTTGTGGGTGGGTGTTAAATTTATCATAAGTATTTGGTTATCATATTAATATTATCAAATGTGCTTAATATTTATTAGAAATTGATAGTATTTATTATTATAATATATCCTTATTATGCATAATATTCTCCATTATCATACTTTCCTTATTATTCTACACTTGCCTTTATATAGGTGTGTTTGTAATAGCATTAAGATCATTCAAATAAAAATGTAGCTTTCTTTATAATTTTGGTCATGATTGACAGTATTTAAAACTAAGATAAAATTATCTGCATAGAATGTTGAGACTTCAAATTTGAGAATAAGACAGACCTCTGTTTAAAATTGCGCAATAAGAGGCGCGCCTCTGCGCAATTCTTGCAAAAAATGCCTCGAGGCGTGCGCAATTGCTGGCATTGTTGAGGCGTACGCCTCACATTGGCTGAGGCGCGCCTCTGTTGCGCAATTGCGCAATTTTGAGGGAGGCGTACGCCTCAGCCAAAAGGCCCCACCTACTTAAAATGACTCCTCCTTTTCCCCCACACCCGATCGGCCCACTTGATTCCCGAATTGTTCCGCCCGTAAGCTCCAGATCGCGAAAAACTGAGGAGCCCGTCCGGTTGGCCAACCTTTCCGCCGCCTCTCCCGCCGGCACCGCCTCTCTCCGGCGAAGTTGAAGTGTCCGGCCGCCTTGTAGGAGAAGTCCACAAAGGATTTTAGGTTTTTTTTTTTACTTTTTGGTTAGATTTTTGAAGTGAAAGAAATTTTAGGGTTTTAGATTTTTGGAATTTTTTGTGTAATTTTCGATTCTTTCATTAG
>NW_021319112.1:269207-278393 GCF_001605985.2 Dendrobium catenatum | reverse complement strand
TATATATATATATATATATATATATATATATATATATATATAATGAAATAAACTATATTTGATGTCATCCAATAGTGAATATCTATTTTTAAGAAATAAGAAGAGCATTTTCATTGTTTTCAAAAGTGGATATATCAAATCATAAATGTACCTCTTTTAATTAGAAGGAAAGAAATTATATTTTCAAATATTAAAGTTGATTCCAAAGAAAAATTTGACGACATATATTTAATGAAATAAACTATATTTGATGTCATCCAATAGTGAATATCTATTTTTAAGAAATAAGAAGAGCATTTTCATTGTTTTCAAAAGTGGATATATCAAATCATAAATGTACCTCTTTTAATTAGAAGGAAAGAAATTATATTTTCAAATATTAAAGTTGATTCCAAAGAAAAATTTGACGACAAAATACCGAATGATAATTATGAAGATATATCTCAGGAGTGCATGAAAAACATTTAAAATATAAAAAAATTTATGATAAGACAGTGGAATTTAAAATGTGATAAATTGTTAATTATATAAGAAAGGCAAATAACAGAAAAAAATTATAACTTTCAATTGATTCAAACCAAATGTAGTATAAGATACCTAATTTCACCAACAAGAATACCATAAAATTTTTAAGAGAGTCTAGAAATTGATGGTGGGTTAGAAAGGAGACTTAGTGGTTGATTGAAGAGGTCAAAAAGGACATTAATGAAAAAATTATATTTAATATTACAAAAGATTAATACTGTTGAGTTTAAGTGTTATAAGAAAACTATATATTTTGCCAAGGAAGTAGGCAAAGCAAAAGCAATTGCTTTTAATGACTTATATAATAGGATTGATACTCATGAAGAAGAGAAGGAGATATAATAAATAGCTAAGGGAAGAGGTAATAAGTCTAAAAACTTTGAACAAATTATGTATTAGACACAAAGATAATAAGATCTTAATAAAAAATGAAAAGTTATAAAAGATGAAAATGCGAGTTTGAGAAATATTAATAGAAGGGAAGTGGAGTGAAGATAGCTCTTTAAGAAAAGCATAAAGGTAAAACTTTAAGTTTGAATGATAGATTAGTGATATATAAAGTATGAATGCTAATGTAGCGTTTTGGTCGTAAATCTTTTGAATAGTGTCATGATGATCAGGAAGGTATCAAATGATTTAAGAAGAGTAATTTTGATACTAATATTTAAAAACAAAGAAGATATTCAAGATTTTAAAAAATATAGAGTTATCAAAGTTATAAATTATACAATAAAATTTTGGGAGAAAGTAATGGAATATAAACTTAAAAAATTATGACAATATTAAGTAATCAATTTGATTTATTCCAAAAAAAAAACATTATGGAAGAAATTTTGGTGTTTAGATAATTAATAAAAGATATAGAGTAGAGAAAATATCTTTATTTACATTTTCTAGATTTAGAGAAGATATGTAATCAAGTACCATGAGACCCTAGAATTAAGAAGAAAAATGTTTGTACTAAAAGCGTGATAAAGCTATTAAATATATGTACAAAAGAGCAATAACAAACATACAAAGTAGTTGCTCAGTGACCAAGGAGCTTTTAATAATAGCAACGATACATCAAGAATCAACATTGAGTCAAAATATTTTTGTTTTGGTTACATAGATGCATAAAAGGATATTCAAAGTAAGGTGTCTTCCTATGTTCTTTCAGAAAATGCTAATTTAAAAGTGAGATTTAAAGTTCATAATTATTATGCAAGTAGATATGCTTTCTCTTAACTTAAAAGAAACCAAAATGTGGATAATTGCTTACGAATTGAACTAATCTGATGTTTGCTGCTTATATCCTGCATTGTCCTTCAGCAATAAAGATTGTATCTAATCATGCACATACAAGTAGTTCAGATGTCAGAAGTCAAGTACCTGTGCCATAAAAAAGAATCTCCTTTCAGTAGAATGAATGTGAATAATTTACAAGCAAGCGGACGACTGCATTTAGGCCAGTTATACATGGTTCAGATTGTCAATTTCTTGCTCAACATTCCAGTTATTGGAAATTAGGAAATTTAAAAACCGGTAAAGCAAAAAACATTTAAGTTTAGCACCACATTAAAAGAAAATAAATCATAAATAAAATTTTACGGAGAAAATTAAGTCATAAAGTAGAAATCCTACCTAAACGAGTGATTTCAAACAGAAAAAGCTAGGGTTATGAAACAGTAAATGCAAACGTCCGAAAAGCTTATTATAAGTACGCCGATTATAAACTCGCAGAATGCTGAAATAAGATTGAAACTTACGCAGTGCAATCAAAGCCAGATAATAGATTTTTTTTTGTTTTTGGAGGGAAAATTTGATTTTCGTTTTAATATTATAAACAATAGTAACAATGAGAACTACACTTCAAAACTCGTGAAGTAAAATTCAAAGGTTGAAATGAGTAACTCACGTGGAAATCCCCTCCGGCGGTGGGCGATGCCGGAGGAAGTAGAAAGTTGAAGAGACGCCGAAATAATTAGAAAAAAAAAAACACGAAGGATGAAATTTTATTTTATTTTTAGAAAAACTATTTCTGTCTTGCTTTCAATAAAACGAATTTTGATGTCGATCGTTGGCTTCTAGGCGGGCTCAGAAGGAGCGAGCGCCCTCGCGAGGCGAACAGAGGCCGCATATGTGGGCCAGGCCTGGTGGACCCTTGTGGCCGAGAGGGCCATGCCCGCGTAAGCAAAGCTCAGCGGAGCGTCTTTTGCGTGAAGAGATTGTTAAATATTTTTTTAATGATAAAAAATTAAAAACAATAATAATATTATTAAAATTTAAGTAAATTTATTTATTATATATTAATTGATAATAAGTGCTTAAATAAATGTGTTGAGTTCTTAGGAGAGATCACAAAAGAAATTGTGCTCAAAGAGCAACAAGGTTTAGCCCTATCTATAACCATTATACATAAGAGCAATGCATAATTAAAAAAAAATAAAAAATATTAAAAAAATAAAAAAAGCAATGTATAATTAATAGAAAAAAATAAAAATATAAAAATATAAAAAAACAAAATAAATAAATAAATAAATAAAGTGATGTATAATTAATAGATAAGAGGTTGTGATCTAATAGAATGATTTAAGATCAAATCCTAGATTTTAACTCAACCACAAGTAGAATAATCCAAAACTAACAATAAAATTTAATGTAATAATAATAGAAACCTCATTCCATTCCATTCTTTAAAACTCATACATACAATAATCTAGTGCAAATGGAATCTAAACATTAAAAGAATCATAGTGGATTACAAAATATCTCAACCATGCTAATTTAGACGACTTTGCATTTACCCCTGCCTATTCCGCTGAGTTCTTTCATTTTCTTGAAATGTCAATAAATTTATAAGGGGAGCACAATTAGCTTAGTAGAGTTCCTTTAAAAACCTATCACCAATATTAATATCCTTAAAACGCTGATAATAATTTATTTAAATATTCAATAAGTCAAAAAGAGTGAACAAAGTACTAGCATAAAATGATTTCTTAGAGTTATAAGAGTGTACTTGATTTCAGGATTTTTACTTGTACTTATGCGGCTCACTTTTATAGGAATACTAGAGATATCAAAGTACAATTTTCATCAAAACCTTACTTATGCTTAAACTTTCTTGTTCCATGAAAAAACGTGTTTTTTTTTTCATGGAGATTTCAGAATGTACGAAAACTAGCTTAAAATATTATTTGTATTTAGTTTATTAAGTTATCATAATATTCAATGCATGAATATAATACACATGTAATGATACATACTTATAATTTCACTTTCACTTATCATTATCTTTTAACCTCTCAAACCCACATATAGCAAATGGGGCAACCATAGCAGAATAGAGTAACCTCCCACACCTGTATTCAACAAGTGGAGTTAGAATCTGTCTCACATCCACATAAAGCGGATGGGGCCATAATAAAATATTTAGTGCTCTTGTATCATTTCAGAGAATGCACTTATAACATTTCAAATATCAGAATTCCTCCAATGCAATGCCATGAATTATGCAAATTTAAAAGTATAAATAGCTATTATTTCTTTAACACATTATCATAATGATACATGAATTGTTAGAATTGACAACATTAAGCTATATTACATGTATAAAATCCTACTCACTCGATATATTTCATTTCAATTATAATTTTAGAGGAATATTTAGAATAGCATTTTAAGATTGTTATATCATTATTATGAAAATAAGAAAAGCCTTGTTTGTTCAGTATACATAGAAATCAACATAGGAAAAATCAACTTCTTATAGCCAACGTGTTCAGAATAAAGCATACATTAATAGACTAAAAGTTAAACAATAAAAATGCAATAAAATTGAAGAAAAATATGTTTTTATTCATATCATTTTATAAAATCAATAGAATTAAAATTAGATATAGATGTTTAGAAGTCTACCTCATGCTCTACTAAACCCTTAATTAGCCCAATGAACGAATATCAAGCTTTGTCCTCTGAATCCTCTCTCATTATTTCTCTCTCGTCCTTTGCCCTCTCCCTTCTCCTCTCCTCTTCCTTTTGGATAAGGAGCTAGGATGAGATGCCAAAATGGATTTGAATATTTTAGATTTAAAATTTTCATTTTTGATTGAGCATCATGGTGCTCACCTTCTCAGTACCATTATACTCTAATAAAATATTCCATATGCTCCAAGATTTCTGCAAATAGAGAGTCGAACACCACAACTATGCTACCCAGCGCCACATTGCTCTCTCAATTTCTTCTCCCAAATAGAATGGACAATGTCGAGGTGTTGCTCCTCCCAGTACGACGGCGCTCTAAGGAGTGTGGCGACCAAGGTAGGGATTAATATGAACCTCTAGAAGGTGCAAGCTATACTTGATTGGAGGAGGCCGACATCAATGATTGATATTCATAGTTTTTTTGGGCATGGCGGGATACTATAAGAAGTTTGCTAGAGGTTTTTGTAGATTATAATCCCTCTAACAAAGTTAAATTGGAAGTCTATGCCATTTAACTGGACACCAAAGTGTGAAAGAGTCTTTAAAAGTTGAAGGAGTGTTTGGTTTCAACCCCTATGCTGACTATTCCATTGGGTATAGAAGAATTCTACGTGTATATAATGCTTCTCTAAAGTTTCTGAGATGTCATTACAATATAATGAAAAGGTGGTGACTTATGCTTCCAGATAGTTAAAGCTGCATGACAAGAACTACCTAACTCATGATTTGGAGTTGATAACTCTCATATTTATACTGAAGATCAAATAGCATTATCAATATGGTGTCAAATGTGAGATTTATAGCGACCACCAAAGTTTTAAAAAATATTTTCACCCAGAAGGAGCTTTATTTAAGAAAATAAGATGGTTAGAGCTGATCAAGGATTATGATTTGGATATCATATATAAGTTAAACATAGAGAATATGGCTATTAATGCTTTGAACAAGAAGTCAATTGGAATATCAGCTAGTTTGATTACTTCTGAGCATGTATTAATTAGAGAAATGGAGAGGTTGAAATTAGAAGTGATGTGTTTATCGAATGTGTCAAGTAGAGTTATTTCACTATAGGAAATTTAATCATTATCGACGATTTTTTCTAGCGATTCATGTTAGATTTCTGACAATTTCAAAAAAATACTGACAGTTTTTCGTGTAGGAAACGATTTTCGGCGGCTTAAACGGCTGTTAATCTACGGCGGTCATAGCCCCGGTGACCGCCGATCAATCATCAGTGGCTTAACGGCTGTCAAAACCGTCGGTGACCGCCGGTATTTTTCGGCGTCTTTATTAAACTTTCAACGTCTATAATAAGTCGTCCAGTATCGAAGTTTCCGGTGGCCAAACTGCCGATTGGCCGCAGAAAACCTGTACCATTTAAAAAAAATTTGACAGCCTCCCCTCTATTTACTCAAATTTCCACAAACCTGTAAATAATTGAGGACATGTATCACAAATATGGGTAATACACCACTATAATCAATCTACAACTATAATCCAAAATCAACATATATAGCATTCAAATGAAATCCATAATAAATAAATAAAGTTTACAAAGTTCACCAAACTAAATAAAGTCAACAAACCAAATAAAGTCTACAATGAACATAACATAAAAATCCATAATAAGATGTCCATGTCCTCACTTTTCACACAATATGTTCATCAAATCAAATATTTATCAAACAAATAAGAGTACTAATCATCCTCTATGTCCTCGTTATCTAGTGATGTATTTGTTTGATCTTGCACTTTTTTTCTTTTGATTTTCATCTCTATCGGATCGTAGCTCTGTCTACATCTCATTTTGAACTTTTCTCATCTCTTCTATCTCTCTTGTCAGGGCTACAACCCTCTGGCTTACCGTTTCTTCAGCTCCACTAGGATCATAAAATACTGATGTGGATGAACTGCCCCCATAAGCATAGCCTTACAAACTCAAGTCATATACCCTCCCCCTCTGTCTTTCTCCAACAAAATCTGATCATGTATGATACTTAGAATACTGGGATGATTATGAAGATGATCCCTCACCAGTAGACTGACGACTTTCTCGAACTCGTATAAAATCATCCTATCAGAATAAATCCATAAAATAAATTGATATTATAATGAGATTTTTTATATTAAATTTATATTTCCAAACACTAAAAATTATACTCACATGAGCTTTTTTAGCCTTTTCATTAACCCACTGATAATCAGCTTGATGTTGGTGAGTCCTCGTATGAAACTCCAATAGTGTCGACTCCTGATGCAAAAACTCTTTCTGAAAATAGAAGATATAGTTAAAATTATATATATATATATATATATATATTAAACTAATTGAAAGATCTTACCAGTTGTCATATATGTTTAGTATAAGGAACACATCCACCAGTACGAAGGGAGCTTCCTAAACCCCCATAATCAGATGCTTTATTCTGCTTATTCTGCTATCTTATTTTTGTGAACTTAGGGCTCACCCAAGCTCTACTGAGATATGCCCATAAGCCCTCTCCAATCTATAATGGACGCTGACCGGACTTTCTAATGTCTGTGAACATGTCCTTATGATGGGTCAATCCTCTCCTCTCAAAATTTATTCTGATTCTTATACTATACTCAGGAAACCATCTAAAATCTTTCTATAAAAAAATATATATGCATAATAAATAATATTAATAGAAATTAAATCAAATATTTTAATTCATGCTAAATAAATATATCTAAAATTCTCTAAACCATATACCCCTAATTTCCTTTGGGATCTTCTTCCATGATAAGTAAGGAACTTCATATTTGCTCCTTATGATGTCCTGAATCTTGTGGGTAGGTGGCATTGATGGATTGAAGCTATAGGTTAAATTTTTTATCAATAACATATAATATATCAAATTACAATAAACTTAACAAAATAAACTGAACTTACGTATCGCCCTCAAGCTCAAGGTATAGGCGATTATCTGTTGCAGTTGTAGGATCCCCAGCACCAACTTCTACTGGTGCAGATGGTCCACCGTATTTTGGCTGCACCGGATATGGGTAATAAAATGGTGGGGGTAAGGAGGGTAAAGGGATGATGGATGTACCAGTTTGTGATACTAGTGGGGGGTAATATGGATATAATTGAGCTTCATGTGCCTGATCTGGAGAGTAAAATTAAGGACTCATCGACATATGAGGGAAGTACCCATGAAAGGGTGGTGGTACACCAACAACAGGTGGATCTGACTGGCCTTGACCCTGCTCACTTGGGGACTGCTGCTGAGGGGGACTTTTCTCTCGCACAATAAAGCATTGTAGGTCTCACCACCATCTTATAGAATTTTTCCTTAAGTTTGAGGGGGAATTTTCTATCGCACAATAAGCCTGATATAATAGAACCAAAATATCTAAAATATTTACTCTTATTAATGACTTGATCGCCCAAAGTCACAATCCCCTTACTAGGATCTATTGCTAGTAAAATTACACTCCATATATTCAGTTTTAGATCTACTCAAGCGAAAACCTGTAGACTCTAAGGTTGACCTCCATACTTCAAGTTTACCTTCCAGCTTTATTAAACTTTCTACGGCTATAATAAGCCATCTGATATCTATTGCTACTGAAATTACGCTCTATATATTTAGTTTTAGATCTACACAAGCAAAAACCTTTAGACTTTAAGGTTGACCTCCATAATTCAAGTTTACCTTAACCTCCCACTCTAGTCTTATCAACAAGAAGAATATCATGAGCAAAAAGCAAAAAATAAGGTACATCCTCTAAGGAAAAGCAAACACCAAGGTATAGACTCTTAACAAAGAGACTTAAAAGCATATACTCATTAGCTTGCTAAACATAACCCAACTTATTTCAAAACTAATACAAGCAAAAAAAAAAGCATGTAGTCGTCATTCATTACGGTCCACTACATAAAGTGGTATGAAAGGCCATAGATATTACTCTCACAATTGATGTATAACTTGCAAAAGCATGCTTAAAAGTATTGTACCTCAAAGGGACATATGATTAAAACAACTACTTGGTCCAAGAGACCCAATACTAGTTAGTTATAGTCATAAAGTATTTGAAAAGCCATAAGTATATTTTAGTAGTTCAATATTTTCATGATACATGGTATTAAGGTTATGTAATAATACTAACAAATATTCATAACAACAAACCAATTTTTTTTAATTATTAACATCCAATTTGTATTTTAGCATCACAAATAACCACTAATAACACTACAAACCTAAAAATAACCCCATTTATTTTACATATATAATCTACTTATCATTCCAACAATCAACACCTTTAATATCTAACATCACCATCCTTCATGATAAAAAAATAGTAATTCTTATTAAAAAAATAAATTAATGTCTTCAAATCATTTAATATTTTTGTAACTATCCGCAATAAAAAGAATTATTAATTAACTATTGCAATCATTAAAAAAAAAGATTCAACTAATTAAAAATGGTTGGGAAAAGTATGATTATAGATCTCTGTGGGCTCCGAAAAATTCCATTTTTGGGATGTGTGATCCCGGGGGAATTTTCAGACGGCAGATTGGGTTTTTAGATAAGACACTACCCAGAGATTTCGCCCTCATTTGATGAGGACTTTTTGATCTGAGTTCTGGTTTCCTATAGGCGCAAGCCCCTATAGTTAATTACCCCTCCCGATAACGAGAGAGAACTTTCGATTAAGGCTAGTCGTAAA
>NW_021319112.1:252464-269107 GCF_001605985.2 Dendrobium catenatum | reverse complement strand
TTCACAAAGTATCTCATTCTGAATTTGATTTGAAGTCTTCGTAGTCTGGAGTTCATTTTTCCTGAAATGTTAGTACACACAAGAGCAAATACAAATCTTCTAAAATTGTTAGGAGATAACTACACATTTGAACAATAATGTTTGGAATCATCAAAACTATATAAGTTGCAAAAATGTAAAGCATTCAAATAGCAACTATCTTAACAATAACTACTAATCATAATGTCATAGCCTGACTCGATATAACATACAGATAGAACATATCATATCGCGTCAGACTATAGCAAAGTAGAAATCTCAAGATCTAATTGGAAAGAATTATGGAAATTTTAAATAATTTGTAGACTACATAGCCACTAAAACTTCAATTACAACATATAAATTCTCATCATCAACATCCATTTCATTCCTCTCAGAAATGTTTACAATCACATCAATTATATATAAACACTTCATGGCATATACAATGTAGAATAGATCAACGAAAGCCACTACTATCAAAATTCTTCTAGCATACTTCTATGGACTCAAATCTCATAACCTGCAATTTTTCTCTACTTAGCCTACCCAATCACCTTATCCTAACCTAAAATAAATACGTAAAGAATGCATGAGTAACCATAGATCAACATGCTACATTCAACCTATCTAAGTCTTTGATGATAATAAATATTGATAATTAAGTAGAAACAATAAAGTATGTTTATCCGTGCATAATTATAAATAGACTACTGAGAATAAACAAGTATCTATATAGTAGTAAACAATAACTATGTTCCATTACTTATAAACAAGATAACAAGAATAATAAAGTAGTAGAACAGTAAACACACCACCACCTCCCTTAGAATTGACATAATTTCCGTCAGGCCCTTACAACTCCCAATAGATATCAAAATTTAAAATCCATGCCCTTATGACTCCTTGTGCTAATATATCAAATAACATGCACTTATAACTCCCAATATATAGCACCGTAGATATTCAGAGATTTCAAGCCCTTAAAATTCTCAATAGATAGCATGTTAGAACCTCCACAAATCACCAAAATTCCTCTAGGATCACACATTTGAAATATGCAATCATAGAAATAAATGTATTTTCATGTATAGTACATAATGACAAAATTATCATAGGGTTTCATTGAATGTCCTACTAACAATCAAACATATAGAAAGTTCGGGGAAATCCACATACATATGTAATTTTTTTAACAAATTTACCAAATTAACACACTTTATTAATAACTATATTTTGAAGTTTATATTATATTACAACACTAATTGTAGGTGTGAGAATATTTTTTGAGATCATTAAAATGACGTATTTCCAAAACTATCTTGTAAAATTCTATAAAGAAAATATTAGAATATACAAAGTATTTCCAACTATACAATTTCTTAAAGGATTCATGTCATTATTGTTCAACAAGTTTTATGCTGGCTGTCGACTACCTAATGCAACCCTCCACTTTTCTCATCTAGGACTTGGGATCTGGCAAAGTATTTCCAACTATGACATACCAAATTTTACATTGTGAAAATTATTTCTATGATCACCTATACCTGATTTTGCATCCAAATTTTAAATTAAAATGTCAGGAATTCCCAAAAATTTTGAATTATTAAAAATTGAGATAGAAAAAAAGTAACCTACCTCAGTCCAAATAATTTCTCGAATTGTCTTAATGAACGAAATCAACCTAAATCTGCCAAGAATAAATTTTCTCTCTCTATATTTCCTCCTCTCTCTATAGTTAACTACCAATTTGAGGGAAAATAAAATGAGTTTGGAAATAAGTGAAATTTGATACAACAATAACATCAAGCCTGTCCCACTATGTGGGGTCGGCTACATGAATCCTTTTTCTCCATTGTGTCATGTTAAAAGTCAAATTCTCATTTAAATCTAATAAAGAAATATCATTTATAATATTTCCTAACCATGTATTTTTTGGTCTACCTCTAACTTTCTTAACATAAGCCAAATCTAAGACCTCTACTTTCCTAACCGAGTCATCAGAAGGCCGCCGTTTTATGTGACCAAACAATCTAATGCCACTCTCTCTAATATTATCTTCTCCAACCTTTTCACGTATATGCTCATTTTGTATCATATCTCTAAGGGTAAAGCCACTCATACACTTGAGCATCCTCATCTCTGCAACACTTAACTTAGCATTATACTTCTCTTTTAATGGTCAACATTCGACACCATAAAGCATTGCAAGTCTCACCAATATCTTATATAATTTTCCCTTAAGTTTGAGGGGGACTTTTCTATGAGACAACAAGCCCGATGCATTCCTCCACTTCAACCATCCAACTTGAATTCAACTGATAATATCCCCATCTATTTCACCATCACTCTAAACAATAGATCCAAGATATCTAAAATGTGTACTCTTATTAATGACTTGATTGCCCAAAGTCACAATCCCCACAATAGGTGTATTACTACTAAAAGTAAACTACATATATTCAATTTTAGATCTACTCAAGCGAAAACCTTTAGACTCTAAGGTTGACCTCCATAATTCAAGTTTACCTTCAACTCTCTCTAGTCTTAACAACAAGAAAGAATATCATCAACAAAAGCATACACCAAAGTACATCCTCTTACAAAATTTATAGTGAGAACATCCATGAGTAAAGCAAAAAGATATGACTTAAGGCTAATCCTTGATGTAATCCAACAGAAATAGGAAAATACTTGGTCAAACCACCTTGTGTTTGAACACAAGTAATAGCTCATGCATACATATCTTTAATGATTTGAATATAAGAATTATTGACTCCTTTCTTTTCAAGAACTCTCATAGCAGTTCTCTTGGAACTTTTTCATATGCTTTTTCTAAATCAATAAATATCATATGTAGATCCTCCTTATTTCCTCTATATTTTTCCATCAAACCTCTGAATAAATGTATGACTTCCATAGTCGACCTACCCGGCATAAATCCAAATTTATATATATATATATATATATATATATATTTAGGACGCTAAGGTCAGTAAATTCAATCGTATTTTCACATTCTTCATTAAAAGTTTAGTAAAATATCTCATCCACCTGTGTTGAATATCATCTTCTAAGAAAAGAATTTTTTTGATCTTCATCCTTAATATACTTCACTTGAACTAAATCCTTACTACTCCTATCTCTTTGTTTGGCTAACTTATATATATCTCTTTCTCCCTCCTTAGTATATAATGTATTATATAAATCATTAAAAGCTAAGATCATTGCATTGCATATTGCTTTCTAGTTCAAGTGAATATCAAATTAAGTGAAATTTGATATTTATAAAAAAATTCATGTCAGCACTATGATGCTCAAAGGCCCAAAGTTGCAGTGCTTCCCTTAGAATTCTAGCCAAACAAAGAACATGATGCCATGACACCAAGAACCAATGTCATAATAGCCCAAATAAAAACTAACACTATAGTGCTCAGTCACTCATCGTTGTAGCGTCTTAATAAATAACCAAAATGACAGAGTGGGAAAATTTCTCAAATTCAAAATTTTCACAAACAGATCTGTAAGATATAAGAAATTATTACGTCAGGTCACCTAACGTGTACAGAGACCAATAATCACACGCCACATCACCTGAAACTTGGTATTGAGCACTCGGTATTGCTCGGTATACGTCCGGATTTCCTGTTTTTTGTTCGGATGTAATAATTACTCGTGAGATACACTCTAGAACCAAATTCATGCCTTCACACATATATGGAAGATTTATAGACACATATAGAATGGAAGTGTAGTAAATTAAAATGCATTGGATCGACTTACCAGATTAAGTTTAGACCAAATCAATGCACTGTAACACTAGAAGCTACACATAGAGTGCTCCAAAATAATATAATAAATAAATTGTACACCCCAAATCAATTAGGCTGAGTTCAAGGCAATTTGGTAAACTATGAGGCATCATCACAATTAGTCCATTTGATTGAAATGGCTAGAAATTAGCTTTGTCAGCCTCAAGGATGGAAATTGGCTTCATATGATGCACTGACACTTCTCCTTATTTATGTATGGGGTATTCGACATGTGCCTAATATAAAGAAGCATTTGACATGCCTCAAAAACATGTTGAATAAGGGAAAATATTTTTGATTAAAATAATATAAAAAATCAAATATGTGTGTCCTAAGTATTTTATAAATAATACCATTTTTAAATATTCTAGTATTTCATTTTTTTTACATTGAAATAATAAAATCTAAATTTCTTATTTTCCTCTTCATAGTTTACACTCACTTGATCATCCCTTAAACATTTTTTTTCTTTCTCTCTCATGGCTAACAACTAGGGTTTCACTACATTCGACATAGATGATGTGTACCCACACCCACAAAAATGTGCCTGTTGCTGGTTGCCCTCTTGATGCTAAAGCTCATAACTATAGTTTCAAAATTAGGACCTCTTTCTCTCATAGTTTGCAATGCATCTATGATTCTTCCGTGAGTATCGATTATTGAGGAATACTTAATTTCTAACACTCAAAACATACAAAAGTAATATAATGTTTAGTGAATAATGGTTAGCATCAAATATTGTTATAGCTTAATCATATTTAACCTTGCTAGCCTCATGATTTTAGTGTTATTAGTACATGTTCTCCTCTTCAATGTTTTTTCTATAGTAAATAAGACATGTGACCAACTATAACTAAACATTAAATCCTAGTTTTCTTTCATTGTATATTTCCGCTTGATGTTGGTTATTATCATTTAAACCCCATATAAGGGTCTTCTTTTTATTGGTCTCATATTCAAACTAGTGTAAGAGACATTTCTCCCCCCTCCATTCTCTCTCATATGACCTATGAGCTTCATAATGTATACATTTTTATGTGGCAATTATTTAAGGAGCTTGAAAAGTAGTAGAAGATTTTCTATAGTTGAGAAAAGATAATGAGAGGAAAGGAAAATGGAATGAAAGAAATTTTAGGTCTAATTTCCAATCATTATTTTTTGGATTCCATGTGTTTTTCTCCACATGATAGGTCACCATATTCCCATGAAAAATAAGCCAAGGGTTAGTTTTTGCCAAAATTTTGTTTGATTTTAATAATGAAATAATAATATTTAAACAAGTTTTGGTATATCTATTTAAATTATATATTGTATACTAATTATGAATTTTGCTATAAAAAGATGATAATCTCTAGCGGTGGTGGATTTGAAAGTGGTGAAGATTCAATGGAACCTAATATTAAGGTTTAGGGTAATATTGAGAAGTTACTTGAATTTATCTTTCTTCTCAACCTTACAAGAAATCTTTACTGGAAAAAATGCATTTACTTTTTCTTGTAATAATAATCCTGCAGATACTATGCCATTAGGGTACAATGCCATTATATCAAAGTCATTGCAAGGAAAAAAGTTCAATATTGAGAAGTTACTTGAATTTATAAAACAAACATGGAAGGAGAAATGGGTGAGTTTGGTGTGTGATGGCTAGATTGACCCTTAAAGAAGACCATTTATCAATTTTATGATCATATAAGAAAAATATCCAATATTCATTAAAATTATAAATTATACATAATAACATAAAGATAAAATTTTCATTTCTAATTTGATTAAAGAAGTGATAATGATGGTTGGTCCTTCAAATGTTATTCAATTTGTTACTAATATTGCTCCTGTTTGTAAGGTAGCATGCTTTCTTGTTGAGCAAATATATCATTACATCTTTTGGACAAATGTATTATGCATACCCTCAATCTTGCTTTAAAAATTATTTATATAGCTAAAAATACTGAGATAAATAAAATCACTTATAATAAGAATTATTGGATTATAGTAGTTTCTACAAATACATTTTTTATCAGAAATATTATTATGAATCATTATATGAGACTTTCTATCTTTAATTATTTCTCAATTTTGAAAATGTTAGTTTTGATTGGAACTCATTTTACATCAATTAATGTGATATTAAGATGATTCAAACAAATTAAAAGTATATTCAATTGATAGTGATTAGTGAGAAATGATATTGTTATCATTAGGATGATATTGGAGAGGTTAGACATGTGAAAGAAAAAAAAAAAACTTAATGATTTATGATGTGATAAGATTGATTATATTCCAACTTTTCAAGATCATGTTTATGATAAGTCTTGCTTACACTTATGAGAAGTGAGATTCAATGACATCAAATGTGAAATAAGTAACATATAGACATGACATAAAATTAAATGATGAAGTTTCAAGTTTTTTTTTTTTATTTTGTTCGTACCCTTTTGGAGGATATGTGGAGGAAAAATAACACAAGTCTACATCGCTTTGCTCATTCCTTAAATCCAAGGTAAATTTTAATGCATAATTTATAATATTTTCTTATTTTGTAAAATAATAATCACTTTCATTTTCTTTATATTCATGGAACATATTTAATAAAGAACAACTTTAAAGGAATCCTCAATGTGCTTTGTTTGAGAAAGATTTAGAATGAGAAAGGCAAATTTGAAGTATTATTTTTCAAATGAGGAGAGATGAATGATGAATGTGGAGCTGACTAAATTATTTGGATGTCTAGAAAATTTTTGAGATAAAAGAATTTTTTCGTGATAGGTGGAAGATAGAACAACAACATGAAGCCTTTATCCCACTACGTGGGGTCGGCTACATGAATTCTTTTTCTCCACTATGTTATGTTAAGAGTTAAATTATCATTAAATCTAATAAGGAAATGTCATTTTAAATGTTTTCTAACCAAGTCTTTTTAGGTCTACCTTTACCTTTCTTAACATAGGCCTAATATAATACCTCTACTCTTCTAACCAAGTAATTGGAATGCTATTGTTTTATGTGACCAAATCATCTAAGGCAACGATTCTCTCTATGAGTTGTTGTTGTTGTTGTTGAAGTGGAACATATATCCAAAGATATGGTGGTTAATTTATTGAGCTTCAACATATCTAGTTTAACACAATTGTCATACAACTTTTTGGCCAAATTTTGTCCTCTTGTTGTGAGAGAAATTAAATCATATACTTATTAATTCAGTCAATAAAGAAAAAATAAAATCACTCCATATCAAGCTAACTATTTATATTATATGCACACAAGTTTTCATCTTTTGCCAAGAAAGACCCAAATCATATAGATTCCATATTATATTTATTAAGTCAGATCAATACCCAACAGCTAGATCATGCAAGATTCCAACATCAACCAAATCATTGAATCATCCCAAAATCATGGGGGAAATTCTTCCAATTTAAAATTTTCCACTTAATAGCTTTCCTAATACGAAACAAAATAGAGGATCTGCTCATGATATAGTTTCCAAATTTTCTATGATTCCTTTCATGCTAGGGGAAATTAATACAACAACATATAGAAAGTAATAGAGCCTTTTGACAGTGGACGAGTAAGATTGTGAGCTCTCAAAGAAATGAAATATCTATAGAGAATTAGGCCTCAAAATTGATAGTTGCTGGAATAATTTCACATGAGACACCAAAGGTGAAATCACATTCAAAGAAAAGGTGGTTGTTAGTTTCATATTAAGATGAGCACGAACAAGTCCAATCCACTATAATACCTCTAGAGATAAGGGCATCATTGATTTTTGAGCCGTATTGCAAAACATAATCTTTGTGTGAGATAAATTTATATCAATAAAGAGGGGTAGCATTTAGATAGGGATGAAAAACTTGAGGGAGACATTCTCATATCCCAACCATTTAAATTCAATTTCTCCAGCAGAAATAATAGAGATAAGAGAAATCAAGTTCTTGATTTTGTATGAGGACTGAAACAACATAATTGTCTATGATGTGATTAATTGGGTTTATGCCACATAGTTTAGGCAACATATCCTATTTGTGCACGTGTGAGCCTTAGACCATCTCCAACCGTTTGGCAAATAGCCGAATGGAGGCCCTCAAACGTCGCAACCGAACGTCATTTCTTTCGCCATTTGATCCCAGTTGAACAGTGCAACGTCAATATTGACGTCGCACTATTCACTTACGCCATTTCTTTCTCTCTACCGAACTAGTATGAGAAAGACGCGAAAGAAACGAGTGATGATTTGGGGCAAAATGAGGTTCCACCGGAGATGAATCACGGCACTTTGTGAAAAATGCAACCGAAAACTTCATTTTTCACGGCAAAGTAACACAAAACTCCAAAATGGCGCGGTGATGCTCCAATCGAACGTCATTTTAGGTGTTTTTGAGAAGGTAACGATCGCTCTCCCTTTCGCGCGTTTTTCCGGTTGAGAGCAAAAAATGACGTGAGTGAATAGTGCGACGCCAAAATTTTGACGTTCGGTTGGAGCGACGAAACGACTCCATACACTCGTTTAGCGTTCGGTTGAAGATGCCCTTAGGAGCTATTCCCTTGCTATCCCGGATCGGATACATCTCCAAATTGCCCTAGCCCAAGCGAGTTCAGCCCAAGCTGCCGTTCTACTCCACGATGTTCCGCAACCTGAGAACTCTCGTCCCATCCACCCACTCGCTAATACAGCGCTTCCCCGTCAGCGGCACCGCCAAAGGTAAGGGCAAGGGCAAGGGCAAAGATAAAGCTGGGCAGCCCCTCAAGCGCTCAATTATCCCTAAGAAGAAGCCCGCTGGAAGCGGTGGTGGCGGTGGCCGCGGCAGGAATGCGGAGAGCGAACTTACCCGCATGGCCGAGTCCTGTCTCAATGCCCTCACTCCTCTTCGCTACCTTTCCGCTAAGGATCTCCAACGCGAGGCCGAGCGCGAGAAGCTAGGTCTCATCAGCAAGCAACGCCAACGCGAGATTGACCAGGCCAAGCAAAAGGCAGCCTCTCCATCCCACGATGAGCCCTTCCTTATGGGCACGCCAGGACTTGATTACATCTCGCTGGGCCTAGTTGACGCCGATAAGATCCCCGAGTACAAGCTCACAGTCGAGGACGGGAGAAGGCTGGCCAAGGAGTACAGCCGCGTGCTGATGCGGAAGCACCGTGCTCGTCAGGCGGCGGAAACCACACTTTTAAGGCTCAAGAAGGAGGCCATAGCTGCACTGCCAGAAAAGCTGCAGGCAGCGGCGCTAGTGCCGGACTTCACGCCTTTTCCGGCAAATCGATTCATGGCTACCCTGACTCCGCCTATAGAAGGGTATATTGAGAAGGTCAAGGAGGCTGCAAAGAAGTCTGTTGGGAAGGAGAAATTGCGATAAAGGATGGAAACATTTCCTCTTCCTGTTTAGAGGTCAGGCTTTTTTTTAACATCAAGCTATTGGTGCATGTTTAAAAACAACTGATTGGTTTTATTTTTACTTGGATAGTCTGCAAATAAATGTGAGGCTTTAACTCTATGATTTTAACAATAACTGTTTTGACCAATATAATTCACAAAAATGTATGCTAATGAACTATTAAAGGGTCTGTTTTTATAGCTAAAAGACATGAAATCTTCTGTGCGCTCAGTGAGATCACTGGCCTTTTCTGGGTCTGTTTTTTGGTATTTGATAGCCTTGACATATGTGGGTATAAGGTTATTGCAGAGTTCCTTATGTCCAAAGCAGAATTTACAGGCAGAGACTCCGAAAATGGAAGTAAAGGTCTTGAGTGCAACCTTTCTATCAATATATCCTTTTGGTTAGAGTGATAACTCCAAAAATCCTAAGAATTTAAATTTGATAAAATTTGTCCAGAAGAAGAGTGTGTGAGTGTATGCATGTTGAACGTATGTATATAAAAATTACTATAGTATTTTTTTTCTTAAAGCTAGCAATAACGAGAGAGAAAATAAAACCGAAAGGTTGTGACATTTATTGTGGTTCAGCTTCTTAATGTACTTATATCCAGGGACAAATCCCTTCTTTGAATTTTCTTAATAACTCTATATTATTTAGTCAGTTGAAACCTATTAATCTCTCTAATTTACTTCATTTTGCAAGGCTTATCAAGACAACATAACTAATACTTATGTTTTGTTGGTGAAGTGAAATCCTTGACTCATCCTTGTTTTCTCCAGCTCATTCTGAAAAAACCTCTTCCTAAGTTCAAGATTAATTTTATGATCCGAATTTTATTTGTTGAGAAGTGCTAGACTGCTCTATGAAGAATGCACCCAAGGTGAGAGAAATGTGCATGAACAACATTACAACACAAAATCCATTATTGCAACAATGACCCTTAGTTTGCCATGATCAATAAATCCATTTGCAACCAAAGAAGAATTTATTAAAGGATTCTCCAATGGATTTTTGAATTATCATGAAATAGAAAATGAGGTGATCTTTTTATAGTAAGAGGGGACGGGACAAAATTCCTCTGAAAATTGAAATTCTGAAAATCTTAACCATTAATGTGATGCTAGCTTAGACTTTGTCCCACTTTAGAAACATATTCAAAATAATTAATATGGAATGTAGACCTAAAATTTTTCTCAACTTGTATCTGCGGTTGGCACAATAGGCCAATTTTTTGGTTGTCTACGTAGAATGAAGCAATTGACTTCTTTCACTCAAGTTCATCTCAACTAGTTAGATTCAAGTTTGCATTTTGATGTTTCAATGTTGTCAAAGCCAACATTTCAAGTTGGCTCTCCCATTGGAGTGAATGGAAAATTTTCCAATAGATTCATCAAAGCTTGAAAAATTGAACATGCTTCCTTCCAAAAAAAAGAAAAAAAAATGCTTGGGTTGAAGCATACTTGTCAATGGCGCAAAATAGCACGCGCCATGGCACACGGCACGGCGCGGCGCACCTAAGGCGCCATGTTCATGGCGAGGCGCATGTGTTTAAAATAGCGCGCGCTATTTGCACCACATGTGAGCCATGGCGCATGGCGCACGGCACAAAATTGCCCGTCAAATTGTTGCTTCCGCCGAATCGTCCCGCAGAGTAGTGCTTCTGCCAATACCGAGTGATCGATACCACTCAGTATTGCTATGTACATGCTCGGTACCGCTAGGTACATGCTCGGTACCGCTAAGTACATGCTCGGTACTGATATGTACATGCTCGATAACACTCGATATTGCTATGTACATGCTCAGTACCGCTCGATATTACTATGTACATGCTCGGTACCGCTCGATATTACTATGTACATGCTCGGTACCGCTTGGTACATGCTCGGTACTGCTAAGTACATGCTCGGTATTGCTATGTACATGTTCGGTACCGCTCGGTATCGCTATGTACATGCTCGGTACTGCTCGGTATATACTCGGTACCTCTAGGTACACGCTCGGTACCTCTATGTACACGGTCGGTACCGCCATGCACATGATTGTTTTTCATTATTATGATAGCTTGTCTTTCATTTTTAATGATATTTCATATTTATGTTTATTATTTTATAATTTTTATTTAGTTTGCGCCATGTTCTAAAAATGCGCCATGGCTCCAAAGGGACCTTTGCGCCATGGTGCGCCATTCGCCATTAACAGATATGGGTTGAAGCACATATGACTCAATTCACGATTATGTGAAGGAGCTCCCCCAATCATGCTCGAGGTACCATATTAATATATAAAAATACCAATTATTGGGACATTTTAAAGTGCAGTAAGAGATGTATTCTAAGGAACAATCTATTGATGCTTGACAAGGGCTTCATTTAAATTGTTGCTGAGATAAGGTTAGGGCCATCATTAAGTTCTCGACAAATGAAGTTTTTTTTCTCATAAATTTGATGGAATAGCTTTTATAATGTTACCATCATTAGGTAACCCAACATACTTGCTTTCCTAGCATATTATTGTGCCGAAAGATAGATAAGTATCACACCTAGCTAAGCTTTTTAAAATTCACAACCGGAAATTTAGGCTATTTATTTTTGCGTGGAGTTGCTTAAGCCTTAAAACTAAATCATTAAACTAATTAAAAATATAAAAATTAAAACATTAGACTGTGATTCTCCTTAGGACTCGATAATAATTCACATCATAAAAATTTGACCTTAGTTTTCATCCAATATAACTTTTAATAGTAATCTAGAAGTGTCGAAATAACATAATAAAAATCATACATGCATAATAAGCAAGACACCTAAGATAAACGAGTAAAATATAAACAATTAAATATGTTTTAAAATAAACTAAAATATAAACAATTAAATATGTTTTAAAATAAACTAGTGATGACTTAAGACTCTGAATTTAAAAGCCTCTGCCACTCTTATCACTTAGCATGGCTTAAAATTACCCAATTAAAGGCTCATTTCAATGCAATTTAGAAAAAGGTTAATGAGGCGTACACCTTACGCTTGTCACCAGAGGCTTACGCCTAATTAGGAGTGAGATGCGTCTCAATGCACACCTCAACGTAATTTTAGCGTAATTTTGAAAATGGTTAAGTCACAAAAATTCATATTTAAATAATTTAAAAAATTTAATCTATAAACTTATATATAAAATTAAACCGATTTATTATACCTAAACCAAACAAAATTTGAGATCCGCATGATCTCAAAATCGCAGTTGTAGGACCCTCATGTCCATGTCCTAGCCTGCTGTGTCACCATCATAGTCGCACTACCACTGCTTCTCATCCAACGCCTCTCCTTTTATTGTTGGAAATCCATTTTAATATTTTTAGCATGAGCATGAGAAAGGAGAGAAATCAATTAACTGCTTTGATATTCTAATAAAGACTTTGTAAGTGATGAGAGTAGTTGAAAATTTTGAATTCATAAATTATCGCCTTATACTACTTGTTTATGTTAAACTTGGAGTGTGAGAGACTATTTTTTTAGTGTTTCTTATAGCTTTATATAATCTTAATGGCTTTACTTTGTACTTAGACTTTTAATGATTGACCTTAACTTCTTATTTGGATGTTAGTATGTGACCTATTATTTCATATTTTTTGCTAATTTGATGGTTTAATTATGAGGCTTATACCACAAAATGTCTTGAGGCTGACCCCTTGCCTTATGAAATGAAAATGCCTTGATATATGATTGCAAAATTTAAAACTTTGTTACTTAGTGGGTATTTATTAGAATCATCATTATAGTTGATTGATTGCTTGTCTCCTTTGTCCTTATTGCTTCAACATCCTCTCAATCTTCATGTTCAATCTCATTAATATTTTTCTTCCATAATCAATAATATCCAATCAAAATATTATATAAATCAATGGATATACTGACCTTTTATAATTCCTCTCTCAAAAAATTGTATACTAACATTTTGAGTTATTTTCTTATTGATTTTTGCTATCTTCTTGCTTCCTCCATAAAAAAGTTAACATAAGATCTTTTTGTAATTATTGAAACTCCAATTTCATGCTAAAAAATCATTCATCATTTGAGGGTAAGTATTTAGTAACCAAGGAAGTTTCATCCTCTTTATGTAAAACTTGAAATAGAGGCATGCGCCTCATTATATGCGCATCAAGGAATGTCTCATTGTGTGCAATTAAATAATTGAAACATATACTTTTTTCTCCCGTATAAAGCATAAGTCTCATGATGCTTTGCATATCAGATTCCATAATTTTAAACAATTTAAAACAATAGACATATCAGTTGCCATAATGGGTGAACTTTCTTAACACATTTATCAAATAGAATATCTATGATGATATGACACCCATGAAATGCCTTGGCATTTAAGCTTTTTTAATCATATTTATTTCATGAAATACTTTAAATAATATGACTCTTAGGTGCCTTAATATATAATTTATCTAACATACACATGAGATTATCCAATTTTGCATAGACATGCACAAATTAAACTATGTAATCAAATCTAAATAAATTATTTACAACACAAACATCAAATCTAAATTTAGATAAATTGTACCCAAAATGTAAGTATAAAAATATAAATATCTTCACAGAATGAAGCATATCAAAATTTAGACTTCCACAAAAGTTAGTCTTCCCTCTAATATTAAAAAATTTTGTTGCAAAATTACGATGAATATTCGATGTCAATCTTCATGAACAATCTGCATTAAATTAATTATAAGAAATTTGATAGTTTTCATTATTCAATAAGAATGATTTAAACCATATGAAAGGACATGATAAAAATTACACTTATTGTTGTCAAAATATTATAAGATTTAATCAAGTGCTCCTCTCAATTCAAAGTAACATTCTTATGTACTAAACATCAAGTCCTAATGTATGTGTTTCAATCATATATATGTTGGATTCAAACTTTGAATCTATCCGATTATCATCATTTTAATAGAATATAGAAAACTTTGCACTGCAATTTATCTGCAACCGATATAAATATAGTGTTATCATATTAAGAAAAATCAGGTACTACAATAATCGCTGAAGTATTGCTAGAAGCAAGTCGTGAAAACATTTATGACTCTTTTAAGGCTTGTAGATGCTTAGCTAAGGTTCTTCCTTAGTTAAAAATCATATAATTGGAGTGTGTTCTTTTCCTGAAGTTACTTCAAAATTACATTCTCCTGTGTGTTAAGATCGT
The DNA here is from genome assembly GCF_001605985.2 of Dendrobium catenatum. Lineage (NCBI taxonomy): Eukaryota > Viridiplantae > Streptophyta > Magnoliopsida > Asparagales > Orchidaceae > Dendrobium > Dendrobium catenatum. The sequence goes on along the minus strand of NW_021319112.1, from coordinate 254,693 downwards.
TTCACTTGTTCTTGCAGCTGTTGGTTCTCAGTGGAGTAAAAGACTGAAAAATTTCAAAAGTTTGTCCACAACATCTTCTTGACAAGCGAAGTTCACAGGCATGGAAGGGCACCTAAGTAGTGGAGCTACTGCCTCTCTACTCATGTCGTTGTTTTCTATAGTCACTTCAGAATCTAACATATAGGCGTCACCTTTTGCTTTAAGATCACTTCACTAGTTGCGGCCGCTATCTTTGTTCTGAGTAGAGTAAAAGACTGAGAAACACCCAAAAGTTCATCCTCCATCCCATCCTAATGTCAGAAAAAAACATGCCTTCATGGGAGAATGCCTAAGTGGTGGAGCTTCATCTCTACTACTGTTATAATTGCTCAAAAGAGATGTGTAACTATTCTCTTTTCTTTGACTAGAAAATTATGGGACTTGTTTGTGGTTCACACTTGTCTACATTGCCTTGTAGCCTTTGCATATCAAATTTTTGAAAGAAACACTAAATCAATTGGATGTGGAAACTATCCATCTCCTTTTCATCTAATATAAAGCAAAATTATTATGAAAAGTTGCATTAGAAAGAGGGACATATGGTCATCAAATCTTGTTTGCATCATAGAGATCATAGCAGAATTACAGCTCGCAGGACATCTTAAAAGACAAAGCTGACAGTATCAATAGACCAAAAATGCGAAGCTAAGCTGCAAGTTTCATTAGAGTATAATTACAGAGCTAAGACATATCCTTACAGGCTTCTATTGATTAGAGGAAAAACATGGCAATGGATAGTTTTGCTTTTAGTCATGCCCAGCATTCCAGCGAGGATTCTGTTTCTTTTGTGTTTATAGTTGGCATTCTCATATCTTTTTCTGCAGCTCCATCTAAAGAACTTATTTCTGCTCGGATAGAATGTCCTTACAGTTAAAATGAAAGGGCCTCTTGAAGGGTTTAATAATGAAAGCTGTAACAGATGAAATTAGCTGAATATTTGGTTCAAGGGACCTAAGTTTCATTGTACTTCAGTATTCAAAGGGTTCATCTGTTTTCTGCAAGTCAAACTAGGCAAGGAAAAGGTGTTTTAAGGGCTAGCAGTATCATATTTGGTTGCCTTATAACTTGCAATTCTTTCCTTTTGGAAGAATTTTGGGTAGAATTAATCAAAATTTCTACAATTTTCTCTCCATTTATCAGTTAAGACTTGAGGAAGCGGACTGGAATCATAGTTTAGTTGGAAAGTTCACATATTTTAAGCTTTGAAAGCTTAAGCTGCTACTACAGGGTTTAACAACTGGTTCATGTTTTGAACGGTCAGAAATATACTATAAAACAACCAAATGAGTTTTAAGAATATTTATGTGGAATTTTTCTGCCACTACTTGATTTCCTTCTAAATTTGTTTTAGCTGTTGAAAGGCTTGTTGGGGAAGTAAATCATACATCAAAACACAAATAAGAAAGAGAAAATGTAGACGAAAAAAATAGAACAATAAGGTTTAATGTGGAAAATTGAAATCGGGGAAAAAATTATGGAAACATATCACACTAAGAAATCCATTATGAAAATTGAGGGAATTTGTATAAGATATATTTCTCTTATTTTCTCATTATCTCTCTTCACTCTTCCACTCAGAACTAACAAAGAAACATGCATAAAACTATCCAAGGTATGCAATTCTTCAAGTTAAACACTAAAATTGACAAGGAAAATTATTCATGCTGACTCGCAGCATCGTAGCATCGGGGTTTGGAGTGTCACAACGCTCAACTCTATATTTATCTCCAATTAGACTATTTTTTGCTTTAGGATTATCTTCTTTTTGTTTGCCTGTCCATTTTTTGTATAGTATCTTATTTGTGTAGTGTATGCTTAGAACCAAGATTTTAAAAGTCAAAGTAGGCCGGCTGGTTTGATCGTAAATTAACTATCAACCGATCACAAGGTCGGTTCGATCCACTCTGAAAATTGCTTTTGCATCAAATGAGATTGAACCGGACAGAAACGATATTTCAACCGGCGAAATGGCCAGCTAAATTACCACATTTTTAAATAATTAAATAGATAAATTTATTGTATTAAAGATTAAATATTAAATATTTTTTTAAATAAACAAATTAAATTATATTTAAAACATTTAATTTTTTATATTTATTTACCCCAAATCGTCATGAAGCATCTTCACATAGGCCCACAACTCTATGTGAGCTCTTAATATAAATAAACTTAATATATATATATATATAA